>NC_056751.1:506937294-507112294 GCF_019279795.1 Protopterus annectens | reverse complement strand
ATCCTATCTACAAAATGCATTTTTGAGTTTAGTTACTAGACTGCTTGGGCAAGCTAGAGTAATGATGCATCATCCAGTTCTATTAGAAACAATAGGTGCTGCTAATTTCTGGAATGAGTGTTAGATTTCTACCCAAAACTTTTTTCTAGAAGCACCCTGAGAAGACTAGCAACAGTCTTATCTGTCACTGCATTGTATGGAAAGTTGGTGAAGAGTAAAATAAGTCTTAGGGACTATATGCAGGCACTTGGATACCACTGGTGTGTACCAGTATGACATTTGATCAGATTGGTCAACCGTAAATTCAAATGTGGGGTGCTTGAAGTTTCAGAAAACACATATGTATATATTTTTACTTTCCAGCAAAGTATTAGGTGACATGAGACGATTTCTTGTTTGTGCCTAAGGAAGAGAATGTTTGTGGTCTTAGTTTGTTGCTATTCTACACATTTTTGATTTGTGACAATTTGGGTACAAGTTATGATCCTCAGATTTCATTTTCCATTCATTGTCCCTCTGGCTAAACTTGGACTTAAAGATGCATGTAATCCAAGGCATTTATTTCCTTTTGACCTTCTGACGTTCATGGAGAATGACTTATGTTTACTGTAAGTTGGTCTGGAATTAGTCAAATGCAATTTCTGCAATCTTCATATTAAATATTTTTGCTCAGACCATTAAATCGAGCCATATTGCAACTTAGCTTGTTCTGACCGAAGGAAATGTTTGCATTTAACCAGGGCAAGTACCAACTTTGAGTTTTTAAATGTCCAGTAAGATGCAGTGGGGCAGTGATCATGTAATATGTCTGGAGGATTTGTGCACTAAGTCTCTTACTCCTGTAGGCAACTATAATTGCCAAGAGTGGCTTTAGAGGAATGAAGGTTAGGTTTTATGATTTCTCTTAAGCATTGTGTACAAAAAGGTTTTATTTATTTATTTTATTAACTTTTTGTCCTAATAATTACAGCTTGTTTTCAGTTGAGACCTGAGTGGTATTCATAGCAACTAGAGGAATTTGGCCAGGACACCAAGTAATTCCCCTGTTTAGTATGATGAGCTGTTGTGGTGCTTCCTGTTGTGATCACTGGATATTCCAGGATATTGGAAGCAGTGGAGGCAAGCTCCAATATGTATGTGAAAAGCCTAAATTCTAGTAATGTTACATTAGCAATGGAAGGTAATGAATTTATTTTGGAAACCGGAGGACTGCATAAAGAAATTTTATAAGTTTTTAGTTTCTGTCCTGGACTTTCCAAACATAATTTCTGTTTTTTTTTTTTTTTTGTGTGTGTGCTTGTGTGTGGAGAGAAGTAATAGAAAAGGTGAAAACAGAGAACTTGTAGATTCTGTGATGCAGCCCAAAGAATGAACTAATCATAGTGAAATAAGCAGTAGAAAGGAAGAAACAGAAGTCACCAGTGATCTCAGTTAATAGAGAATGTAGCATGAAGTAAGTTAAATGAGAAGAGAAAACCTCTACAAACTTCTTTTGCTGTGGTAGTTTCTAGACAGTCAGAAACTGCTCAAATACAAGAATTGGATTTCACTGCGAAGAAAATTAAATTATGTTGTTAGGCAAATTGTTTATCTGTTTTATTTACTGAATCAGCCAATTTTCCCCTAGTCAGTATGCTTTCCTTCAATTGCTTCCCATGAAAAGAAGCCACTGGCCTAATAAGACAAACCAGGTGACAAAGGGTAATTATACAGACCCAAAGTCAAAGTAATGGCACATGTACCAAAGGAACCTATATATGATGCTGCATTTGAAACATTTTGAGATTATTTGCATTACCCAGAAAAACTGAACACTTGTAAGACCAAAGTTCATTGGAAACAGTTTGATTTTTCAAAAATATGTCTCAAACAAAAGGAAACAATTTTTTAAAGCCTGAGACATTAACAGCAATAGAAATAAGAGGTTTTATAGACTATATGAAACTTTATTTTATGACAAAATTACAGATAAAGAAAATATATGGACTGTGAAATGTATCTTTCTGTGGATTGGTGTTTTTATGATAAGAAAGTCTTAATTACAATATGATTTCTGTTAATGGTCGCTGGATAGTAAAGTAAAGGGGTTACTCTGTTAAATATAACATTGCCAAAATGAATACCATATGCATAGGATTGGTCTAACACAATTTGTACTTGGTTCAAGCTATGAGCACATGGTAGCTGGAATGTGAGCCAAGAGTTAAAAGGTATGGAATATCCACCATTTGAGGAGAAGGTGTGAAGGTGAGGAAGTACAAAATAAAAACACAGAAAAAGATGCACTAGATGAAGTGCATAAACTAAAAAAATGAAAAAGAAACACATATGAATATGGAAAGCAGGTTTGATATTAGAAATCGAGGAATAAAAAGAGGGAGACATGAGTTTTGAATAAGAGAAAAGGTGGATGGTTCTACTGGGGGAAAGGTGAGAAGGTGAAAAAGGAGGCCAAAAGATGAACTGAAAAAAATGCAAAAAAGAGAGAAATGTTAATATAAGTATAGCATCATTAAATATGAATAGTATAAAAAGTGATGTGTGAAGAATGATGGTGCTTGAATGGTGTAAAAATAGATGAAGAGATCATTTGTTTTCTTGGCATAAGATGTACAGATAAAAAGAAAGGGGTAAATTTGAGATGATGCTGAATAGATACTGGTGTAGATTATAGGGAATGATACAGGCTCAGGTATTTCAGTATTGCTAAAACATGAAGATATTAAGATATTAGATATAATGGCTGTGCGTGAAGTAGAAAAGGGGCAGAAGGTACTTAGAACAGTAGTACTGTAAGTGTAAAAAGCAAGACACACACCAAGACAATGGAGCCAAGACCCAGCAATAGCGATGGTCAAATAACAAATAATAATAAAAAATAAAGTCACCATGCGCTGGGTCAAATGGTAGAGACAAACCCAGTTCAAATACTCAGTCCAAGAGCAGTCCAGATACGAATGCAAAATCACAAGCTTCAATATAAAGAGATGATAACCGACACTGTGATAGTAAAAAGCAGTTTAATGGACCAAAACTGTAAGTGCTTTCTCCCGTAGGCTTCTTCAGACAGTACAAATACAAAGCATCATTCACATCTTAAATACAAGATTAGATCAAGTCATTGGTCAAAGATAAGTCATATGCACACTAAAACCACCCCCCTATTTAAAAACACAGATCTATGTCATAACAACACATAGAAATAAAACACTATCCACATAAAAAAGAACGTCAAGGAGATGAGATGGATTATTAGATGCAGGGCGGACAAGCCCCCTGGTCTCAATGACAAGGTGCATATTGCACCTGTCTTGAGAAAGAGAAGGTGTCGTAGACCTCGCCAGTAATTCTTGGGACACCACTGACATTCTCTTTTTATGTAAATAGTGTTTTATTTCTATGTGTTGTTATGACATAGATCTGTGTTTTTAAATAGGGGGGTGGTTTTAGTGTGCATATGACTTATCTTTGACCAATGACTTGATCTAATCTCGTATTTAAGATGTGAATGATGCTTTGTATTTGTACTGTCTGAAGAAGCCTACGGGAGAAAGCGCTTACAGTTTTGGTCCATTAAACTGCTTTTTACTATCACAGTGTCGTTTATCATCTCTTCATATTGAAGCTTGTGATTTTGCATTCGTATCTGGACTGCTCTTGGACTGAGTATTTGAACTGGGTTTGTCTCTACCATTTGACCCAGCGCATGGTGACTGTAAGTGTATACAAATGTAACTGAAAGAAAAAAATGGAGGAAATTCAAAATTATTTGACAGTAAATATGTCTATTATTGTGGTGGAAGATTTTAATTGTTATTTAAGAAAGGTGAAAGGGACAATAGCACGAGATGTAAACATGCCAAGAGAGGTTGTAAATAATGGTTGGATAAGAATAGGTAAAGGGAGAGAATATACTTTAAGAGGATGTTAACAAAAACAAAGATCAATTATATTTTCTTTACAGATGACATGAAACAAAAGGTGACATTAGAGAAGCAAAGTTTTCAGATCATAAAGCTGTATAGACAATAATAGGAGAGAATGTAAATATAATAAAAGAAGGAAAAGGGTTAAATGATTGAAAGGAAAAATTGCAGGAATGGAATGTCTTACAAAAGAAAGAGGGCAACTGTAGGAAGATCTTATGAGAATGAAGCTATATTAAGGTCTTTTTGTTAAAGTGGTGGATGGTCTATAAAGAAAAGTTTTAAAAAGATATATATATTTAAAATGAGAGATAGAGAGAGCAATGGAAGAATGAAAAGATGATACACACACGCATGTATATATATATATATATATATATATATATATATATATATATATATATACAATATGCAAAAAGAAATTTGTAAAACAACAGTACAGAAAGGGGCAGGGAGAAGTCTTGAAAAAGAAAAAAAAAACACACACACATATATATATATATATATATATATATATATATATATATATATATATAATAAAGAAAAAATTAAAAGAATGATATTCAGACAAAGGTATTATTTGAATGGAAGAAAATAAGTTTCCTCATTTTGGGTAAGAAATTGAGATGTAATGGATGAAAAAGGACAGATCAAAGATAAATTAAAAGAAATTTTGGATATAGTTAAATGGTCTGTACAAAATATGCGTGAGAAAAAGAATGTGATGTGGGTGTATGGAATGTAAACAAAGATGAAAAAGGAGCTAGTGGAAGAAATTGAAACAAGGAACAAGAGGAAAGAGTTACACCATGCTACAAAGGACAGTAAAGAAGAATCTCCGCCAGGTCCAGATGGATTAGGTTATAGTTTTTCTAAAGAAATGTCAGGTGATGAAAAGGATGTTTTTCTGGAAATACTGAATGAATGTATGGAGGAAGATATAAAGAAGAAAGAAATGTAAGGAGGTTATAACCTTTATATGGAAAACAGGAGGAAAGGAAAGAAATAAAGAATTGGAGAACAGTTATGTTTGGAAATACTGACTATAAAATATTTATGAAGATTATTCAGAAAAGAATTATGAATGTCATAGATTATAGGTTCATAGATTAGTACTAAGCTAACTGCCCTTGCGAGCCATTTTAAGCCTAGCCAATTATCCCTTGTGAGACTTAAACCTTGCACCTTGTGTTTGTAAGGCAAACACCTTAACCATTAGGCCACACTCTCAACCCTCATGAAAAAAGAATTGGGTAAAAGGGTATATGGGATCAAAAGTAAAAGAAGAAATGGGATGTTAATGGTTAAAGAAGTGATTGAGTGTATAGATAAGGGGGAAGGAGATAGAAAAATAACAGTATGTGATGTGGCTAAGGCATTTGATAATATTGATCATGAGGCAATGTTGAACGTTTTAGAAGAATGCGAGGTAGTGGAAAAATAAGGATACTAGGAATGTTTATGAAAATTCTTGCATGTCTGTGATGGTGAATGGATGGGTAGGAAAGAAGATAAGACAGGGAAAAGGGTAAAGTACGGTTGCCCACTGACCATGTGGCTGTTTGTGATGGTAATGTATACAGTTATACAAACATGTAGATCAGTTTTAGAATATGGTAGATGGCAAGTTAAGGAAGGGACAATTTTATCATTAATGTTAACTTATGCAGATGATTTAGTCTTAGTAGCCAATAACTAATATTGGATCAAACAGATAATTTATAAAACAGAACACATTTTAGCTACAGTAAGATTATAGTTAAATAAGTCAGAAAGTAAGGGGTTTGGAGATATGTTAAAAATGGCAGGAATTTATTTTGCCATAAGTAAAATTGATGTACTATGGGTTTAGATTAGAAGGAAATAAGTAATAGAACAATTAAGAGAAGTTATAAAAAATACAAAAGTTGACAGATTTGTGGAGGATGTTTCAGTTGTCCATTAAAAAAAGATATACATGTTAAACACATATGTTTTAGGAAAGACAGCATATTTAGGTGGTGTGTACATGTTTCTAAGCTGTATGCAAATTGACTTACTGGGTATTTTTTTGGGGCAGGGGGGGTGGGGGACAAAGTTGAATACAGTCAAAGATGGATAGTTTATAATGTAAAGGAAAAGTGGGGCTTGAATTTAATAAATTCAGTTATTTTCTTTGCATCAATATATTTGTTTTGGGTGTTAAAAAAGTGTCTGAAAAAAGACAATACCAGGAAATGTTTATTTGAAAATTATAAAGGTACCTGGTTGGATGATGGTAAGAAAAGGAAAAGAGAAACACAGGTTTTGGAAGAGAAGAACTATGAAAGTAAAATAAAGACATGGGCAATCAATATAAATAAAGTAGAGATAGAAAGGAAAGAGTTGCATAAAAATAATGAAAGCGAATATTGATCCTTGGAAAAATGTCTGAATATAAGAAAGCAATAAAGAAAAAGCAGGAAAGATTTAAATTTTTTTGAAGCAAGTGATTTTCTGTGGTATTTATTGTTGAACAAACTATGAGCAAAAAGTAACATGAATTATACAATGGTAGAACAATGAATGTGTAATAGCTGCAGAGACATCACAACATTGTTTTTGGACTGTAAGAAAAATGAAGGTTTTGGGGCATTATTCTAAGATGTTTATGACTAAAGTATTTTAAAACATTTATATATACATGGTGCAGTATAGAAAATATAAGGGGAGGAAAACAACTGAAAAATGGGATAAAATTATACTCATTGCTATTTATTTATGGAAAAGAAGATTTGAAGGATTGCTGTATAAGAAAAGATAATGAGGAATTAATACGTGACACAAAGAAATGGTTATGGTGGAAAGGGGGTGTGAAATGGGTTTTCCATGCATTTAGAAAAATAAACATGTTAAATTTCTTATTGTAATCTATAAGGTGTGATATAAAGGATAAATATAATGAATGTATAAATAATGAAAGAAAGATGGGAGAGTGCAAATATAATAATGCAACCCCATACTGTTTTCAATAGGTACTGTGAAATGTTTTATATCCAGCTGAGCTACCATCAACTCAAGTAAATGGGACCTTGGTTTAATGTCTCATTCAAAGGATAACACTCTCAGAAGTGTAGCACCCCTTTATGCTGTACTGTGGTGTTGGAAATCCATCTACCTGGTATGGAAATAGAACACACAGCCTTCTGCATCAAAGGCGAGTTTACTTCCTGTTGCACCACTGACAGTAAAGTCTGGATAGAGAACAAAAAGAATGGAGGTATGGAGATATTATGGAGGCTGAAAGTTAGGGAGTTTGTAGGAGTCTATTATTAAGCCTTTTATGGATACTGAACCTTTTTGAGATAAGGTCGGAGGTGTACAAGTACTTTCTGTGGGTTACACTTACAATGGTTTCACCCTGTTTCCAAAAGTGCTAAGTATATTGTAAGAAAAGAGTCACTTAAAATCTTTCTCTTTCTCTTTTGTTTTGTGGAGGGCTGGCTTTCAAAGAATGGCACTTCTTAGCTGATCTTTTTTTTTTTTCTGCCATAAGATTAAGGGGAAAGTTGGTATTGGATGAGTGAAAATATGTTGGTAAAATGGTTATCTGAGGTATGAATGAATGATTGGTGGAGTGGAAAATATTTTGCCACAGTTGATAGGAGTTTTGGTTGTAAAGGATGTAAAGCTGCAAGGAGTCAAGGCTTCTGCAGTGCTACTTTAAAAGCAATAAGAAGTGGCTACTGATCATGATAGAAAATACATTAATTTACCACAGTTATATTGTGAGACACTGGTAATCATCAGATCTAGGATAGAGTGTTTACCTGAGACTCTGTTTGGTATTATGATTTCACTGACAATTTGAATAAGACAAAGGTCTGCATGGAGACTAGCAATATCCCTGTTGATTGGACCTAACAATTTAATGTTGAAGTGTATCTGTGATACAGTGTTTTGTTTTGTTTTGCTGAGATGGGTTTTAGTAGTATAAACTGTAGAGCTACTTCAATGTTGTTGGAGGGGAAATATAGATGATGGCTACTGTGATTTTGTTTATTCTGTTTTGAATACTATCGACTATAAGCCAGTTTGGTCCAAATTTATCTCTGGGTTCAGCCTGTAGAAATTTTTTACACCTAGACATGCACTGTAGTGGAAGAAGGTACATACTACTGCACTTTTACCAGACCTAGAATATATGAGATTTTTGTATTCTGAAAGAATGTGGCCCATATTTGGGGAATTGTTTGTCAAACAGAATACTGTTATCCCAACAAATTCTAAAGAATGGATAACAGGAGTAAAGCAGATCCAGTTTGCTCTTGATGCTTTCAGCATTAAGGAGCAACCTTTCCAGTAGATGTTTCTTGGACTGGGGCAGTTATTAATTGGCCTTAGCTACTGATCATTGGAAAGGCTTAGATTTGGGTGGCTATCATCAGATAATTAGCGGGAAGAATGCTGAGTTTGAAAAGATGACTGTCTGTAAGAATTTTTTATTGCTTATATAATGGCCACACTTAGGTAAGTATTAGATCTGCTTTAAATGTATTTTTATGGCTGCCTGAATAAGGCTACTACAGACAGCTTTTGTCCTTGTACTGGATATACCTAGTACTGAAGAATCAATGGGCAAAATCTGTTTGTGGGAGGCTTGAGAGTCAGTAGGCACACAGCAAAAAATCACCTATGAAAAATGATGACATGCAACCTTGTACATGTCAATGCTACAGCATAAAATACCAACTAAAATAAACCAGCTTTTTATGTGCTTATACATTATACATATGTATGAATTAGGAACATATTAAAAGGGTACACATTACAATAAATAACAGTTAACACTTTATCAAGAAAACAAAGAGTACTCCGTTGCAAAATTGTCTGAGAAAATTAGGCTGAAAAGATAAGCTTTCAGGTTCTGTTAAAGGAGGGTGAAGTGGAACATTCCCAAATTGCTATGGTAACAAAAGCAAAGAGAAAAAAAACAACTAATTACAGTAATATATGTATCTGATGTCAGCTGTATAGTGTTTAGTACTTCTACCTTACAGAACTTGGTTTTCCAGTTAAGGTGTCTTTTGAAGAGCTTCTGCATCTTCTTGGGATCCTGTGAGTTTTCCTGGGTGCTGTGGTTTCCTCCACCTTCCCAAACATATAATCATCGACACATAATGAGCGAACGCTCTAAAGTGCAAACGGCCATGTCCGCAAATTCTTTCCTTTGGAAAAAATTCATGGGGCCATACACAAAAAACACAAACTTCAAAACCCTAATCAAGTGGGGGGCTTTGCCACCACACTCCAAAAGAGGGGGGCTGTGACCCCCTCACCCCCCTAATTAAATATACCAACTCCGACATCACTCTACATTGGGGAAAAGGGCAATTCCCAATAACGGTCAACTAAATTTTTTCACGAGGAAAACATTTGTGGACGCGGCCGTTCGCGCTTTAGAGCATTTGCTCTTTATGTGTCAATGATTATATGTTCGAAGAAAAGTCTCTTCGAGCATATAATATAGACCCTATCTGTCTGAGTGTATGCGTGTGTGTGTGATGAACTGGCAACAGTCTATGACTACATCTCTGTCTTAATCCGTTTGCTTACTGAGACAGGCGCTGGATTCCTTCAAGGACATGAAAAGGATACAGCAGGTATTAAAGAATGAATTCATGAATGAATGAATAACTGAATGAATGGATGAATGAATGAATGAATGAATTAATTAATTCAATGACATGATGAGAACAGTACTGAATTGCTGTACTTCACAAATGACTTGTACCTACAGTCATCTGTTATGCTAATTCCTAAAAAGTCACTTTCTTACTACATTGTTTTAAAAAACTGGTAGTAGATTTAAGGAACTTGGGTTTTGTCTGAACTTTGGTGAGGAAAATGCAAGTCACAAAAATACTTTAAAAATCATTCTACAGTTTATTTTTACATGAAGGGATTTCAGTCACTGCAGTACAGCTTTTAGACTTCATCTTTTCTTCTCAGCTACAGACAGCTGTTTTTAATTGCTGATCATCTTTCTGTATAACAGGAAACAGTTTGTTCAGTGCTTTAGAAATTCTACTTACACTTGATAAATCAGAATATAGTAGACTACTGCAGTTTCCATTTGTTTTTTATTTTTATAGATACAGTAGATATAAAAACTTTACACACCCCTGTTAAAATGCTGGCTTTTTGTGATATAAAAAATGAGACTACAATAAAGCATTTCAAAACTTTTCCCACCTTTAATGTGACCTATAACCTGTATAATTCAATTGAAAGCCAAACAAATCTTTTAGGGGAAAAAATATAAAAATTAAAAAACATACAATATGCTGGTTGCATAAGTGTGCACACCCTTAAACTAATACTTTGCTGTGTGTGTGCACACCCTTAAACTAATACTTTGTTGAAACACCTTTTGATTTAATTTTATTTATTTATTTTACATTTGTTGACCGGGCTAGTCCAACTGGATATATGTCCATTTTCAGTAGAGGCCCGGGGAGAAAAGCTCCAAAGACAGATACATTATAACAAAATGTATAAGGTTACAAATACAAAACAGTGTTTGTCAGGTTACAATCAAGTTAACATAGCAGTAGATACAAACATTTTACAGTTTATTACAAGAGAAATATTTACAATAATGTGGGACAAAATATTCACATGAGGTAGATTAAACTTAAGGTTTACAATTTCATGAGAGTGGTTGCATAAGAGTATTGATAACATGTTGCTCAAGATATCCATGTGAGGTAGAACATCACTAAAGAGGGTTTGCTATTTTTCTAAAGTTTGCAGAAAGAGCATTAAATTATAATTAAAGAGGAGTTAGGAGAAACTTAGTCACTGAGGTAATATGTTAGTCAGGGTTAGTGCAAGGGCACAACCAGTGTGTTCTAAGGTGTATTTTGAGTTTTTGTTTGAAATGGGGTAGGGAAGGAAGTGATATAAGATCACTAGGTAGAAGATTCCAGTATTTCCCAGTTGTGTAAGAGAAAAGAGAGTTTCCTGCCATGTTATTAGACTTACTAATACTAAGTAGAGGTTTGTTAGCTGAGCGTAAGGTATTCAAATTTTTATACGGAGTAATGAGGTTTGAGAGTATAGGAGTGTTGTTGGGCTGGTTGAGGATCTTATGAACAATGGTTAGTTGGCTAAAATAGAGCTGATTTTGCAGTTCAAGCCATCCTAGTTGTTTTAGATTCTGGCAGTGATGAGTTCTAAAGTGACTACCAGTAGCAAATCTGGCAATGTTGTTGTAAGATGTAGTGAGTTTAAGAAGATTCTTCTTGGATAGGTTGGTATAAATAGGTGAGGCATAGAGGAGTGTTGAGATTAGATGAGAGTGGACAATAGTAGTTCTGGTGGTTGGAATGAGAAAATATTTAATCCTGTATAGGGAGCCCATTTTTCTGTTGACTGTTTTTATAGTATTGTTAATATGGTTATCAAAGCTGAGGTGATTGTCTATAGTTATTCCTAGGAGTTTGGTGGTAGAATCAGGGGATATGAGGGTGCCATTGTTAGAAATGACAGAGAAATCTAAGGGCATGGATTTACGGGTAGGTGTAAAGAGAAGGAGCTTTGTTTTTTTGGGATTCAAGAGAAGGTAATGTTTTAAGAACCAGGTTTCAACTATGTTAAATATTTTCTGAGTTAGGGATTGTAATTCTGATGAAGATTCAGCTGCACAGATTAAAGTAGAATCATCTGCATATTGTATGCATGTTGCCTGAGGAATAGCTAGGTAGAGATCATTGATAAATATTGAGAATAAGAGAGGGCCTAGGATGGAGCCCTGAGGGACACTGAGTGAGACTGGAAGGTGGGATGATAGTTTATTCTCCCACAGCACAGCCTGTTGCCTATTGCTGAGGTAAGAAGTAAACCATTGTACAGCCAAAGTATCAAGAGAGAGAGATTTCAGAATATTTATAAGTAGAGAGTGGTTTACCATATCAAATGCTTTTGAGAGATCAATAAATAGAGAGGAAGAAAGAATATTGTTATTGTGGTTTTTGTTTATGGTATCAGTAAAAGATAAGAGGGCAGTAGTAGTAGTGGAATGGCCTAAAGCCATGTTGGCTTTCAGCAAGTATGTTATGTTGAATTAAATGGTGTAGAGGCTGATGGTGAATACATTTTTCCATTATTTTTTCTAAGGGGGATAGTAGGGCTATAGGTCGATAGAGTATTCATTTGAGTTGCCACCTTTGTGTAGGGGGATAATGTATGAGATTTTCCATATGTCAGGGATGATTCCTTCATTAGTAGTTCTATTAATCAGGATGGATATCGGGTAAGCTACTTCTTTAGCTGCTTTTTGCAGGTATTCAGCTGGGATCTGGTCAGCAGAAAGAGTACAAGGTTTAAGTTTTAGAATGAGTTTATAGATATAATTTTAGAAATTGGAAGGTAGGAAGAGAGCTCTGAGAAGAGTTAAGAAGACTGGCTAGAGGCTGGATAGCCTCTGTGAAGAAGGAATTGAAAGCATTGGCAGTTTGGATAGGAGTATCATGTGTTGCACCTGTTGGGGTTGGTGTTCCTGAGTGACCTAGATAGAGGAGTTTATTGATACTAGCCCAGAATTTTTGAGGGTTGTTTTGGTTAGTTTGCTGCATTTTACAGTAGAAGTTTTTTTTTGTCTGAGATAATATCTTTTTTTGTCATATGTCTAAAGCTTTGTTGATCTGATGTACTTTTGGTAGTTCGCCACTTAGACCAGGCTTTATTTCTGAGGAGGATTTTTTTCTTGGTTTCATTTGTAAGCCAGGGGGCAGGTTTAGACCTAGTTCTGATAGTACGTTTAGGAGCGTGGTGGTCTAGGATTTCTAAGAACTTAGAGTTGAAATATTCGACAGCCTGCTCAAGTGGGAGGGTTTTTAATTGATACCAATCACAGGCACTGAGTTCACTCTGGAAAAGGTGTTGGTTAAATTGCTTGTTGGACCGTATAGTCTTATATGAGGTTATCTGAGAGGTATTAAACTTTTGCCTGATTATATAAGTCAAGGAATGGTCACTTACATCGTCAGGGAGGATACCAACTGTATAATTTTGGTGGTAGTTATTAATAAGGATCCAATCCAAAATGCTCTCTTTTTTGTTTGGTTTGTTTATTCTTGTTGGGGAGGTAATGGTCTGAGAGAAGCCTTGAAGGTTAATGTGAGAGGTAGGGTGTTCAGTATTTATGTTCTTCCAATCTATGTTAAAGTCTCCTAGGATAATTGTTTCTTGTGGGAAGGATGTCGATATCCAGCTCAGAATATCCTCTAGAATGCTGATATTGTTTCCGGGAGGTAGATAGATACAAAAGATATATAAGGATTTACTAGAGTTGAGCTGTAATTTGGAAATAAGGACTTCAGCATGGTTTTCTTTAGGTGGGTTATAGGGTATAGAGTTGACTTGTAGTCCATCTTTAAAAAGAAGTGCTGCCCCCCTCCTTTTCTTTTTATATGGTCAAGTCTAAATATGTTATAACATGGTGGGATAATTTCATTATCATGTGTTTTAGGTTTAAGCCAAGTCACTGTTAAACATAGAATATCAAAAGAGTGTATATCCAGGAGAGCATGAAGATGGGGAACTTTGTTATTTACACTTTGTATATTGAGATGTGCAATGAGGAGAGAGTTGAGGTGTTTGTTGGGGATGAGGGAGATAGAGGGATTTTTGGTGAGATGTCCAGTGGATGGGACATTATGTGGGCCAGGATTAGGATGTATGTCTCCATCCAGTAAGGAATGCTTTTTTAGAGAAAGTAAAAGAGAATGTATGTTACTAATTTGGTAATGGGATTTCTTTGTTGTAAGGTTGTTGTAATTAATGTGGGCAAGTCTGTGGTATTTAGCCAAGTCTTCTTGGGTAGGAGTCTACCAGCATAGCACATCTTGACTTGTCAATTTTTGCCCACTCTTCCTTGCAAAAGCTCTCCAAGTCTGTCAGATTGCAAGGGCACCTCTTGTGCACAGCCCTCTTCAGGTCACCCCACATATTTTCTATTGGATTTAGGTCTGGACTCTGGCTTGGCCATTCCAAAACTTTAATTTTCTTTTGGTGAAGCCATTCTTTTGTTGATTTGGATGTATGCTTGGGGTCACTGTCATGCTGAAAGGTGAAATTTCTCTTCATCTTCAGCTTTCTAGCAGACGCCTGAATGTTTTGGGCCAAAATTGACAGCTATTTGGAACTGTTCATAATTCCCTCCACCTTGACTAAAGCCCCAGTTCCAGCTGAAGAAAAGCAACCACAAAGCATGATACTGCCACCACCATGTTTCACCATGGAGATGGTGTTCTTTTGGTGATGCGAAGTGTTGTTTTTGCGCCAAACATACCTTTTGGAATTGTGGTCAAAACGTTCAACCTTGGTCTCATCATACCATAACACATTTTCCCACATGCTTTTGGGAGACTTGATGTATTGTTTTGCAAATAGCTGGGCCTGTATGTTTTTCTGTGTAAGAAAAGGCTTCCGTCTTGCAACCCTAACCCATAGTCCAGACATATGGAGAATATGGGAAACTGTTGTCACATGTAGTACACAACCAGTACTTGCCAGAAATTCCTGCAGCTCCTTCAGTGTTGCTGTAGGTCACTTGGCAGCCTCCCTGACCAGTTTTCATCTTGTCTTTTCATCAATTTTTGAGGGACATCCAGTTCTTTGCAACATCACTGTTGTCCCATATTTTCTCCACTTTTTGTTGACTCTCTTCACTGTGTTCCATGGTATATCCAATAGTTGGAAATTTTTTGTACCCTTCTCCTGACTGATACCTTTCAACAGTGAGATCCCTTTGATGCTTTGCAAGCTCTCTGCAAACCATGGATTTTGCTGCAGCAGGCAGGTCTATATCAGAAGACCGAAAGATCTAAATAACGAACGCTGACAACGCCGAAAAGACTGGACCTCGAAGTGCTGTTTCTCAGATCATGGTACAGTGAAGATTGGAATATTTGCCCTTTCCTCACTGTAGTACGATCTCAGAGTTGGAATATATATTTAGTGGGGGGGGGTGCTGCTGCCCCCCACAATAGCAAGTTTAAGGTTCTCTTTTTTTTGATGTTTAAGCATTCGCAGTTCAGATTTTTCGGTCTTGTAATATAGACCTGTAGCAGGCAACTGAGTAAATGTCAGGAAAATCCTACTAGGACAGCTGAACTTTATTTGGAGTTAATCAGAGTCTCATTAATTGATAGCAGGTGTGTACCCAAGAAAACTGAATGTTGTAATTAAATCAAAAGGTGCTTCAGCAAAGTATTAGTTTAAGGGTGTGCACACATAACAAAGTATTAGTTTAAGAGTGTGCACACTTATGCAACCAGCGTACTGTATGTTTTTTATTTTTTATATTTTTTCCCCTGACAGATGTGTTTGTTTTTCAATTGAATTGTACAGGTTATAAGTCACATTAAAAGTGGAAAAGTTTTGAAATGATTTATTATGGTCTCATTTTTATATATATCACAAAAAGCTGGCATTTTAACAGGGGTGTGTAAACTTTTTATATTCACTGTATTTGGAAGTGTTTCCCATAATTACATATCCAAAATGAATTCTTTTTTATAAAAACCTTTTTTAATGAGGATAAGAAAAAGAAATTCAAAAACAATACTAAATGAATTCTGTTGTCCTGTTTTCTTTGTTCTGATAGTTTATGTTTGCGAATAATTACAGATATGTGTTTATTCGGCATGGTTACCTCAAGTAAAACAGCTTCTGTAAATGCGTGTTATTATTCTTTTGCTGCTTAGTGTCTCTTCCTGAATGTAAAGTCCTGTGTCTTTAAAGATTTGCCAGTCCTCATATTTAGTGCAGAATAGACCCCTCTTTATTGGTTTGCTTTACCTTTTTATCATTTATGAAGGCATTTACCTCATAGCAAGCAAGGATGAAAAAAGAAATTAATTCTTTGTAAAATAAACTACAGGTATTACTGCTCAGGGATAGGAGTCTCAACAAAAAGCTTCACTCCCTGGAAGCATAACTTATCCAGGAGAGTGTTGACATCAGTGCAGTTACTGAAACATGGCTTAAAGCCATGGAAGGCATCCTGACATTACAAGACTATAATACCTTCCATACATTTAGATCAGCTACCACACAATAAGTGAAAAGAGATGGAGATGTATCAATCTACATAAAAAATAAGAACACCTCAAGATTGGTCAAACAATATGACATGCTTGAGATACTCCATGTCCACCTAACCTTAGGTTAAGTCCAGTATGACATTATCACTAGCTATAGGTCCCTGTCTATGACCCAGGATAAGCATACCACATACCCAAATGTACTGGAGTCACTTATAATTCAGCCCAACACCATATTCATGGTGGATTTCAAGTATCCCACCATAAACAGGGATACATACACAACCACTAAATGCAGGGTTAACAATTCCTGGGTTTTGTCAATCTAAACACACTGGAACAGCTAGTCTGCACACCTACTACGGGTAAAAATAACCTGGCCCTTAGTAGTAATGCCCTCACCTGTCGGATCAGATCATAAAGCAGTCATCCTTGAAATAAAAGCTAGACTCCCAACAAACCCCAAAAACTTTATAACTTTTCCAAGGCTAAGTACATCTTATCAAGAGAGGGCATAGCTAAATTCCAAGCTCCCCCAAATTCAAAGAACATGGTGGCCTATACGGAAGTGTTTACAGAAACCCTATACGAGCATGTAAATAACTGCATAGAAACAGCAGTACCCAACCAAAATAAACTTAGGACAAACTCCAAAAGAAAGCCCCTCTGGTGAACCCCCAGTATAACTAGGTTGTACAACAAAATAAAGAAAATCTTGTCCAAAAATTGGAAGGGCTATGCCCAAAAAAGATAAAAATCTCCCTCATCAGTCTCAACAAGCAACTCAGGTGACTAATCAATTCTACCAAAACCAACTTCAAGGCAAAAATAGCATCTCAGGCTAAGGATAAATTATAAGGCATTTTTCAGTTCTGTACACAACCTTAAAGGGAACACCCAGCAGTGTCCATAACTAATAGTAAATGGAACTTCTTATACCGAACTGAGGGATAAAGCAAATTTGCTGACCAATAAATTTAGCTCCAGTTTCACTCCCCTATCACCCCCACCCTCACCCCCCAGAAATACCCTCTACAATTTCTCCAACAACTATCACTAAAGAACAGGTCCTCACTGCACTCTGTAACACTAAAAACTCTGCATCAGTGGGTTCTCAAAATATCTCAGGATGCCTCCTAAATAACTTGAAACTTAGCCTGTCAGGCCTACTAGAATCTTTATTTAACCACAGTCTCCAGACAGGCTTCATCTTTAGGGAATGGAGGATTGCAATGGTCATCGCTCTACACAAAGGCAGACCATCAACAGACCCAGGGAACTACAGACCCATAAGTTTGACTAGTCCTATATGCAAGGCCATGGAAAGAGTTATTGTGGACCTGATAAACTAAGACGTAAGAAATATTCAAACACTGGACTCATCCCAGTTTGGTTTTGTCAAGAGCAGGTCCTGCCTGTTAAATCTGGTGGACTTCTTCAAGAAGGTCACTAGAGCCATGGACAGGAGCAAAATATTTCATATTGCCTACCTTGACCTGGCAAAAGCAGTTGACACAATATATAGGGGTATTACAAACAAACTCACAAATTTAGGCATAAATCCCTAGTGTACCCAATATATAGCTAAATGGCTCACAGACAGGACACATGAAGTTAAGGTGGGGGAATCCACCTCTACCCGGAGGCCTGTTACTAGTGGTGTCCCACAGGTTTCAGTACTGGGACCTCTCCTGTTTGGAACAGACTTCTCTGAAGTCAATGCAAATGCAGAGAGCCTTAGCCTGACCAGTTTTGCTGATGACTACAAGCTGGGTGTAATCACTGAATCCTCCAAAGATGGAGATATCCTCCAGGAACTGCAGCCAGAACCATGGTCTAAAACTCAATGCAAAAAATGCATAATCATATCCTTTGGGAAGACAACCATTCCCTGCGAATGACAACAATGATACCACTTCTCTAAGAGTAAACCCAGTGGTAAAGGACTTGGGAACTCAGATTGTCAGTAACCTGAACTTTGATCACCATGTGTCCTTGGTAGGGAAAAAAACTTCCACATGGCACAACTTATAAATAAGGGAATAGTATCCAGATGTAAGGAGATCATAGCCCTACTATACTCAGCCCTCATTAGACCAATAATTGAGAAGAAATGCACCCTTTGGATTGTACCTGATCAGGCTTTTGCAACAGCTGGAGTGGTCACAGAGGTTCCTCACTAAAAGAATACAGGGCATAAAAATATAGCCTATGCAGGCCACCTCAGAGCCCTTTTCCTGTACTCGGTTTCCTACCGATTATTGAGGAGCGATCTATGCCTAACCTATAAGACACTCTCTGATCCAGCCCTGATGGATCTGCTACATGCTCACAAAAACAGCACTGGAAATATCTGATCTAAGGATCTAAACCTCATCTGTGACCTAAACAAAACATGTTGGAGGGACAGGTATGTGTCTCAGGCATTACCCCTTCTGAAACAGACTCCCATTCATGTGAAAATGATCTCTTCCCCTAAGCCTATTCGAAAGCAATTTGGATCAATGGATGGGAAATCACAAATTTACCCCTAGCTTGTATCCTGTTGCCCTTATGGACAGGGGCAGTTGGCAGATGCCCTAAGGCACAGGCCTTCACCAAAGCCATTCTAGCATATCAGCATTGATAATTACTAATTTTGGGGTATGAATGGCTATGCTTAAAAAGGGTCTAGGCCATTTAGCCTAGTGAGCTCCTATGATCCTATGAAGACTATCATCAGGGAATAAACCTGGAATTTATTGGCATCATATATTAATATACTGTAGTATTCTCTCCTAAATGGGATGCTAAATTATAATTCTTGCAAGTTTTAATTTAAACATGCACTTGGTTTCTTGCACTACATTTGTCTGCTAGCAAAATGGACACTTGGTCATCCACATCAGTTGGTAGCAAGCAGGCATTTTTTTTCAATAACTTTTATTTTCATTTTATAATCAAATATGACAAAAACATTTTCATCTTTACAACATGATCATAGGGATATGTTATACATTAAGGTTAATACCATAAGGTGTAGGTCATACAACACATCTATTTACACTATGCACACAGATGCTTTCACCATTAGCTCAATTGTTATACAAAACAGCACATACATTCTTAATACCTGATCTATGATTTACTTGTCTAATCCTGTATGAATTTCTAGGTTCCATTAGAGTGTATTCCTAAGTTGCTATGTGGTTGATTATGCTAATATTAAATAAAAAATTTGTTCCCAAATTTCTCTGGACTTCATGTTATGGTTTCTTTTATCCATTACTATTTTATGAGCTAAAAGATGTTTTATAGCTATTTGTTTAAAACCCTCCCAAGAGATATTTATCGGATCTAGTCATCTGAGAGCTATATATAGTTTAATTAGTAGAAAAATTATTAAGAGTGTGTTTGCTTGTTTTTTTGGGATGTTAGGTGGGAGAATGTGTAATAAAGTAAATTCCCATGTTAATGTTGATGTTTGATAGCCCATTTTTTGTAATTGTACTTTGAGAGAATTCCATAATTTGTATACACATTTGCAACTCCAAAATACGTGTAATAGGTCGGCTATCTGGTCCTTGCAGTGTGGGCAGAGTTTTGACCTCGATGTATTGAATTTGTGGAGGATTGCAGGTGTGAAGTATGCATTATTATTGATCATGAGCTGTGTGTATGCTAATTTTTTACGTGGTATGATCTTCAGTGTTAGATCGATTGCTTGGGTTATTTGCTGGTCATTTATGGATGGTTTTAGTTTTCTCCAGTAGTTAGAAAAAATAAGCTCCTTCTGGAATTTAATCTCTCTTATCATTTTATATGAATTTGTGATAGTTTTCCTTGTTGTCAGAATAGTTTTCCAAAGCAAATTGCAAGTTTCTATGTCACTATTGGATGTAGTAGTGTTTGGAGGTAACTGGAACACAGTTCTTTGATTTATTATTATGTATGATTTGGAAAGATTTAAGTTAGTCCTCATTTCCTGTATTGTGCAATTAAGATATGGGTAGATATCTTGGATTGTTTTATCTTTTAAACGAGGAAAACAGTCTAAGTCTAGCATTTTGTTATTTATTTTTAGAATTGGGTTTTTATGGATGGGTTGTAGTATTGTTATGACTTGTCCAAGGTTCAAAGATTGAAAGAGTTTTTGTATTATGTTGATAGAGTGTTTTAAGTGATCTATAATATTGTAAGTTTGTATTTCTTTTTGATTTAGGAATGGGAGTACTTTGGGATTGATACCTAGTGCTTTAATATATCTAAAATAAATTGTCACCTAAGGAGGAGACCAGTTTTTCATTGTCTGATCGTGTTCACCTATTCTCAGTATTCTGTTAGTGTTAATGATCGAATAGTAAATTTTAAAATCTGGTAGATTCTGCCCTCCTCTGTTCTTGGGAAGTGTTAATTTTGGATAGGAGAATCTGTTTTTTTTTTGGGTTCCCATATGAACTTTGCTAGAAAGGTGTGTATTTGGTTGAAGAATCTATTATGTATCATTATCTGTGATGTCATGAAAATATACATTAGTCTTGGTAGGATATTCATTTTGATTACTGCTACTTTGGCCATGAATGATAGTTTTAGGTTGTTCCATCTTTTAAAATCTTGCATTATGTTTTGCCATTTAAGAGTTACATTATATTGGTAGAAATCTTGTTTATTCTGGAAGAAGGTAATTCCCAGATATTTAGTTTCTGCTTTTATTTTTATTGTGTCCAATAGTGGCATTAATAGGATAAGTTTGAGTATTTTTAAGGGGAAATTATTGGTTTTATTAAAATTTAGTTTGTAGTAAGACATGATCCAGAATTGTTCTATTGCAGTTATTATTTTGTTTATATCTGAATCTGATGTAATGCAGTATATATTCAAATCATCTGCAAAAGCGGTGAAATATACTTTGAAGTTATGTACTGATGGGGGGTTATGGCATGTATTTTGTTTAATATATAAAAAGAATGGTTCTAAGTATAGGTTAAAAAGGAAGGGTGATAACGGGCATCCTTGCCTTGTTCCATTTTTTATCAGAATTCTATTTGACCACATTTTATTTATATATAGGGATGTATAGGGATTACTATAGGGAGTTTGGATGATCTGTATGAAGTTATTGGGTATGTCAAAGTAAGGTAGTGTTTGAAGTAAGAATTCTAGGTTGACCCTGTCAAATGCCTTGTGAGCATCTACTACCATTGTATAGATGTTGGTATTGTTTTGATTTGCATAGGAAATTAACACATCTAATGTTAGTGTATTGTCACTAGTCTGTCTATGTGGTGTAAATCCAGATTGTTCTGGCGAGATGATTTTCTCTATCAGGTTTTTCATTCTATTTGGAAGTATTGAGGTAAGTAATTTTTATATCCAGATTTAGAATGGAGATGGGTCTGTAGCTGTCAGGGTTTTTGGGGTCAGCATGTTCTTTTAATATAAAGCTGGTTTTAGAGGCATTGAAGTGGATGTCATTTATTTTATTGTTTATTATGTAGTTCAATATATAGTATAGTAGTTTGGCTATCAAGGGGGTAAATGCTTTGTAGAATTCTGAGGTGACTCCATCCGGTCCCGGAGCCTTGTGTGTTTTTAAGTGTTTGATTGTTGTGATTATCTCATTGATGGATATGGGTTCAGTTAGTTTTCTTTTTGTTGGTCTAACTCTAGTTTGGGAAATTTCAGTTTTTGAAGGAAAAGAGTTCTATCTTCCTTTGAAGTTTGTAATGCTTACTCTCCATATATTTAGCAAGTAGGCATTTTAAAAAAGTGATTCTCATATGGTAAATTTTTCCTATAACTAATCTGTTCTCAACAGAATTTCAAAAACAATTTTAAGAAACCATGTCATTTATGTCAATTCCAAATGGATAATTCTTCTCTTATGTGGTGACTAGGTGCTCAGAGGAGACTTTCCATAAGCACATATGTAAAACAATACTGCATATTATACTCAACCTGCAAGTTATAACATAGTCCCACTACAGAAAGCTTAAAAAGTTACCTACTAAGAAAAATGTATACTTACCAGTAGATTATGTATGTGTAACACTTCATCATATCCACAAGCTCCACACATTTTTTATTTCATGAATGGTACATCACTGAACCTCACTAGACATACTGAATCATGTGACTGTGGAAAGTGACAAGTTAGATAAGACTTTTAATGGAGTTTGTTCCTTCAGCCTGAGCAATGCTGCTGGGACTTCTGGATTTTAGCCACATGGTAAATAAATATAATAGAGTGTCTAAGGTAATGTGTTTTATAAGGATATACATAATTACTGTAGTGGAATGTCTACAGAAAAATATGGGGGGTGAGGAGATAACATAGATAACCATGCATTTCCACAATAAGTATTGTTTGTTTGTCTTATTTGCCACTGCGGTTTAACTACATAATAATCCAGTGGTAATGAATGCAAACTATAATATGGTAATGCTATGGTTATCAAAAATGGCTGATTACAAGTTCTGGCCATGTTACAGAGATGGTGCACGCTGTTGCTCCATTTCCTTTTCTGGATTGCTTTTATGGTGATTTACCTAAGGAGATAGTTTGTAGGTTTTTTAAATTGGTTCAAAGGTCCTTAGGCAAGTACTATACTAGCTGCCCTTGTGGACCATTTTAAGCCTATCCATTTTCCCTTTTTGTGCTCTTATTAACCTATCCCATTTGGTTATAGATTGGCCTTACCCATCCCATGATTGATAACTATATATTACCCTTAATAAGAATAACTGGGATCATACCAAAGATAATTTGAGGGGACCCATGCATGGGATAAAGCATTTAGAATCTGCCTCTGTCCATTAGTAGTACAGGGGGCAGTCCTGGTGTAAATGATTTGTTTCTCATCCATAGATTAAAGTTACACTTTTTATGTGGATGGGGAGTCTGCTCCAGAGTAGCTCTATACATGTCCTGCCAAGCAATTCTGTTGATGTTGCATAAGAATATCCCTAAACTGAGAATTTCTGATGCCATTTTACTTGCTGATGTGCAGTAAATCCATCAGTATTGGGCCAGAAGATGCCTTGCATGCCAGACACAGGTCAGCTCTTAGCAGTCTGTAGGATACAGAGTATAGTAACAGGGCTTTGAATCAGTCCATGTAGGACATGTTGTTTAGACCTTGTATCATTTTAGTAAAGTATCTTGTGGGTGTTTCAGTTTTTGCACGTGTCTGGAGAGATAGATGCCAAAGTGGCATTATACTCAATGTCTGGCCTAATGAGGGCTGAGTAAAGGGGGACAATGACCTCCCTAGATATAGATACAATCCCTTTGTTTATAAGCTGTGCAATATAGAAGGACTTTCTTACAACAATGGAGACATATTGGTCAAAAGTTAGACTGTCCACATAAGTTCCCAAACCCTTAACAACTAGATTAACTCTAAGGAGCACATTTGCTAGTGTGGTAGTTCTCTGCATTAGATGACTTTCTAAAGGATGCAATAATGCATTTTTGGCATTTAGGTTCAGTCTGTGATTTTGGTACCAGTTGTTTATTTGGGACAAACCTTCTTGCAGGGTAGCTAAGTCATTTGGGAAGTCAGTGAATACTCCTAGCTTGCAGTTATCTGCAAACTTAGCCAGCCAGAGCCCTTTGGTATTGGCTTTTACTTTAGAAAAGTAGTTGCCAAGCAGTACAGGTCCCACCACAGAACCCTGGATAATTTCACTTTTTTTTTACTCCCCCTCACACTTCATACTTTTCTGGTCTTCTACTGCGGTGCCCCTCTCCATTGCCAGGTCTGCTAGGCCTTCCTTTCATCCCATGGACTAACATCATTGTTTTCAGGTTAAGCCATTGTGGTGGTCTGTCTGACAACTAATTCTGTGAAGGAGAGGGAATTTTTTTTTATTATGACCTATCATCTTGTGCCCCCCCCCCCCTACAGTAATCAAGGAATTGTCTGAAGGCTTCTCCCCTCTTCATGGACCATGCTTCTTCTCATAGAGTGACAACATTAATGTGTCTCCCCCCTAAAACAGGCAATGCCCATTCCTCCTTGCCAGTATCTCAGATGCCCGACCCACTAATCAAACCTGTGTTGCCTGATCCAAGTTAGGGATTTATCTCTCTTTGCACCATGGCATTGGCAAATTGACTTACTTTTTTGTCTTTCTGAAGATACCCTAGAAGAGTGTTTCAGTTTAACTAATTCTATGGTTTTACTGAATGAATGCAATTATTTGAGTCAAGATTCTTCAAAACAAGTTTAAATGATCCAATGTTGCTAGAACCCAGTTTTCCATATTCCTATGCCCCAGCAATAGCATTTTCACAGTAGAGCTCAAAAATGTTAAAATATCACACCTTATAACATTTTCACATACATAGCCTTGAAGTAACAAGTCACAAAATCCATCCTTTTAGTTTCTAAATGTAATTTATGTGTGTTAAGTTCTGCTCACAATTCGTGCATGCAAAAGTTAGTAATAGAGGCTGAGAGCATGTTAATAAAATCACATCATATAAATTGCAGCCTCCTAGTCTCCATTTCCATTGTCACAAAATCCAGTAACACTCACTGGATGAACTCTCTACACCTCTCATTCCTTGTCACTTGACAATACTTAATGAACAACAAAACGGGTAATAAAATTGTACACATTCTCAGTCAGTAACTTTCCAATGGCAGCTAACTGTGGAGGTGAGCTGCTTGCTATCAAGGCATGTGTACATAACTTGAGTAAATGTTTCCACACTACTACTATAAGATCTTTACAACTGTTGCCATTCAAGGCTGGTTTGAGGAAGTATGACACATCTGGTTACATAATATTTTTTCTGTATCTTTTTTGCCCCCGTGCCAGCCAACCATCAATCATTCCTCTACTTGAATCAAGCCCATTTGTCCCCTATTTACATGGATCATCTGCATATACACGAGGCTGAAGCCATTTGGACAGCCATCGTTCAGGAATTCACGGATATGAGTATGTTTTCTCCTAGCCTAATTCCTCCTTGGGTGGAGTTACATGCAACCTGCATCACCATGGGGAGCACAATGCCTTTTCTTTAAATAACTGCATGCTTTCATGCACTTGCTCAAAGAAGGCTACCAACAATCGGTGGTTTGATAAGCCACATACCGACCCCAGATGACATAACCCATTACTTTTTCTGAGAGATCATTACAGCATGTGACCAGTTCCACACCCATCTCTCCCCTCTTTCCCAGTATAGGCATGGCCATCATCTCTGCCAGCTCTAACAACCACCCAAGCTCGTAATTGAACTCTGGTTGCCAGCGTGAAGTAAGAGCTTTCTTCCTCTATGCCACTGGGATGGCTTATATCATATTATAATAGTGGTAGAATGAACAATTAACTTTACATTTTTAATTGTAGTTTCTACTACTGTTATTTTTGTTATATTGCTCATTAGCAGTACAATCTTTTCAGTCTAGTAAGACTATATTTTTAAATCCTTCATTCATTCATTCATTCATTCATTCATTCACTCACTTTCTCACACCCACATAATCCTATTCAAGCTATCAGGGAACCTTTCCTTGAAAACAGTGGATTTAACACATATAAATAAATCTTGGAGTGGGCATCTGGTTTATTGCAGATTATACACACCTCAAACTGAATCTGCATCAGCAGAGACTGCTAGTTCAGCCTACAAGCTTATTTCTGGGTTGTGGATAAAAATGACAGTGGATCCCTAGTGAAAACACAAGTGGACAGAAGAAGAGCATGCATCACAAACAAGTGTTGTGAGTTTGCAATGCTACCACTTTCATGGCTGTACTGCCTTACTGATATATGTTTATGAACAACATTTCTTCACTTGTTCATTTAGAAGTAATATATTCCACCTTGACCTTGACCACTGATAATAAATATTTATCTCAGCCTGATGTCTCATTGTATTAATGGCATTTCATACATGTTGCAGACTTGTTTCCTTATAGCAATATTAATTATCACCCATTCACCCACTGGCATTAGGTAACCTGACATTCTAAAGAAAAATTGCAAGACTCTTTGATTATACATTATATAATTTCAATGCCATCTTGTGAACTTAATTAACTTTCAAGAGCATGGCACAAATCATAAGGCAGATTATTTTTGTTTTGGTTTATTAGATTAATTGTTTTTCTGGTTTCTTTTGATAGTTATGACACCAGTATGAAAGCATTCGCATGGCCCCCTGCATCTTCTTTGAATGTCTCTATGCTTGACAGTTATTTGCTACACTTACTAAGTGAATGGGAATGCTGCTTGTAAGGACCAGTTTTCAGATAAAAACAGGGATAACGTTGCCAAAGTTAATGTAATATTTCATTTTCCCAGTTACATCATTATTATTTAGAAGTTATCACTTCATAATTCTGTTGGTATTTTCTTTAAATGTATTAAAATACTAAACTGACCCCTGACTTCATAAAACAATTCTGCAATAGCCCTGTCCTCCTGGTATTCCTGAATGCTTTCTGTTTCCTTCATTTTGAGAATATTTATCCACTAACTTATAGGTTTACATTCCACATAGTTCATAGGTTCATAGGTTGGTACTAGGCTATTGGCCCTAGGGCCTATACAAGCTTAGCCATAACAATTCCCTGGATATTTCTTCCCACAATATTTACTTCCCTGGACCCCTGTCTAGCAGGGTGACTGATGTGATGCCCGGGGTGAATTTCCTATCTCCCATCCAATCGTCAAGGTTCCTTTTGAAGAGGGCCAATGAGGCACTCTGCTTGACATGTATGGGCCTCTGGGTTAGGAACCTATCCCTCCAGCATGTTTTGTTCATTGTGATGACAAGGTTTAGATCCCTGGAGCGTGTGGCTCTGAGGGATTGGGATTTCATTAAGTGGAGCATGTCCAACAGCTCAGGGTTTGACATGGTCTTGTATGTTAAGTAGAGATCGCCTCTGAGTAGACGATATGCCACAGAGTATAGCTATAATTTTTTTAGATGGTCAGCATAGGGCATCTGCTTTAGGCCTGTGATTCTTTTAGTAAGGTATTTCTGTGGCCTTTCCAGCTGTTGCAGATGTCTTTTGCGGTACATACCAAATGGGGCGTTGTACTCTATAATGGGTCTAATGAGGGATGAGTACAGTGGGATATGACCTCCTTTTTTCTGTATGAAAAGCCCTTATGATGATGAGGTGTGCCGCATAGATGGATTTCCTGACTGAAGTGGTGATGTGGTTATCAAAGGTGAGACCACTGTCCACCTGTGTCCCTAAGTCTCTCATCACACTTTCAGTGTTTAGTGTACTGTCACCTATGTGGTAATTCATGGGTACATGTTTTTTCCCAAAGGCAATAACTATACATTTCTTGGCATTAAGCTTGAGACCATGGCTCTACCACCAAGCATCTGTTTCTGTAAGGCCCTTTTGTAGAATATCCACATAATTTGGGGATTCAATAATGGCTCCCAGTTTGCAGTCATCTGCGAACTTTGTTAGCCAGAGTTGCTTAGTGTTGGCCTGTAATTCAGAGAAGCAGATGTCAAACAAGAGCCGTCCCAGGACTGAACCCTGAGGTACTCCACTTGTCATTTGTCTGAAGCTGGATTTGGAGTCAGCTACTTTTACAGTCTGGGTTCTGTCAGTAAGCCAGCTGGCAACCCATCGAGTGACATAGGGATTTATGCCCAGCTTTGTAAGTTTATCTATGATTCCAGAGTGGGGGAATGGTGTCAAAGACATTGGCAAGGTCCAGATAGGCTGTATGGACCGCCTTACCCTCGTCCACAGCTCTGGAGACTGATTCAAAGAAGTCAGTCAGGTTCAGGAGACAAGATCAGCCCTTCAAAAACCCAAACTGGGTGGGGTCCAGTGTTTAAAGGTTGCCAATGTCTTTGCTTATAAGTTCCATGATAATGCATTCCATGCCCTTACAGATCAGGCTTGTCAGACTGATGGGACATGATAACTGTAGCTGTGTGCCACTCAGTGGGCATGAAGCCTGAGGTGAGGCTATGATTAAACATGATACTTAGGTGAGGTGCCAGTTCATTTTGTAGTTCATGTAGTACACAGCCCGGGATGTCATCTGGTCCCATGGATGCTGTATTCTTAGCTTTGGAGAGTGCAGTTTCTACCTGTGTGGCCATGATTACTGGAATTTGGCAATCTTTTGGTATTGAGATGGGCCCTTTAGGGGGTGAGAGGGGGGTGAAGATGGCACTAAATCAATCTGACAGGATAATGGCAATATCCTTGGGATCAGTATATTTAATGCCATTCTGTTGTAGCTCAGAGCATATCTGAGCTTTGCCATTTAGATTATTGACATATTTATAGAATGCCTTGTGGTTGTTTTTGGAATCTTTGGCAATTTTATTTTCGTAACTAGCTTTGGAGAATTTTATGAGGGATCTCAGTTTCTTACTGAGGCTGGTAAGGGAGTTTTTTTGCATCCTGGGATTTTCCTCTTTTCTGCAACAGTTTCTTTCTTCTGTTGTATAGTTTGTTTATGGCAGGGGACCACCAAATTGGCTTCATTTTTTTGGAGGAGAGTGTCTTGGTTCTATTTGGAATGGCACAATTCATGCATGAGTGGATGTGCTCGTACAGTGCCTTAGTGGAGGATTCAGCAGTCAAACTTTCAGCTCCCGTCTGCATGGGTATCATGAAGTTTGCCACTTCTGACTTGAGTAGCATGAAGTTGGCTTTGGAGAAGTTTTTTATGGAGGTTTCCTTACTGGGGGGTGGGGGTGGGATGTGGATACCAAGGGTGATTTGCTTATGGTCAGACCTGACCAATGAGGGGGTGACCACTGGTGTGGAGCATCTATCTCCCATGTTGGTAATGACCAGGTCTAGGATATTGGAGCCCCTGGTGGGACAATGGATTAGTTGATCCAGGGCATTGGAATTTATGAATCCCAGGGGTGACAGGTGCAGACCATCTCTGGCAAAGCATCGTGGTTTGTCGATCATGTCGTCCCAGGCAGACAGATACTGGATCCTCTTTGAATGACACCAGAAGCTTAGCCAATTGTTGAAGTCAATCATTTTGTCCTTATACTGTGGTATCATTCTGGGCAAATGCAAGATGCTACTCAGGGCTAGGGTCATACCTGACTGGGCCACATGATCTAAGAGCGCTTCCATGTCTCTTTTCATGTAGTCCAGGGAGGTACGTCTCAAGTCATTCACTCCAAGATGGACAATAACAGAGTCATATTTGTACTTGTTGTGGAATGACTTGAGTGCATACATTATGTGGCAGATCCTGGCACCCGACAGGCACCCGACAGGCAGCCGTGTTCAGCCTGGTGAGTGGGACATCAGTGTGCCTGACTATAGAGTCACCTATGACTGGGTTGCACAGCTAGGCTAATAAAGGCCCTGGTGGTCATTAGCATAGTATGTACCTATGAACCGCAGATTTGACTTGTATGGCCCTGGTGATTAGGCTGTGTTTTGGGTATGTGAGAGTCATAATCATGATAAGAGTAAGCAGGGACTTGAGTGATAAAACATTTACAATCAGGGGCCTGGAAGAGGAACCATTTGCAGGCTGTCTGTGTTGATTAGAGACACAGGTGTGAAACCAGGGATTAATCTCCTGTTCCCCATCCAATTGTCCAAGTTACACTTGAATTGGGTTAGGGAGGAACTCTGCTTCACATGGCTGGGGAGTCTTCTCCAGAGAAGGGGGTAGTTTCTGAGATACATATTTGTGTCTCTAGCAGGTCTTATTTATATCAAAGGCAAATTTTAAGTCTTTAGAATGGGTAATTCTGATGCTGTTTGTTTTTCAGATATGCAGGCGGTCCAGCTGGGTGGGAGTCTGACAATGCCTTTTATGCCAGGCATAGATCTCCCCTCAATAGCTGTAGGAGATGGAATACAGTGATAGAGCTTTGAAGCAGTCTGCATATGACATGCTACTTATGTCCTGTAATGTTTTAATAAGGAACCTCTGTAGACGTTACAATTGTTGGATGTGCTCAGTTAGGTACATACCAAAAGGGGTTTTGTACTTAAAGATAGTTCTGATGAATGCTGACTACGGTGGAACAATGACCTCCTTGGACCTACAGGACATACCTTTGTTTATAAGCTGCAGTCCTGACTTCCTGGGTCCTGTTTGTGAGCCAGCTGGCAATCCAGCAAGTTATGTAGGTTTTTATGCCACATTTGGTGAGTTTGTCAATTATACCCAAGTGGGGTATTGTATTGAACATCTTAGCCAAGTCCAGGTTTGCAGTATGCACCATTCCCCCCTTCTATTGCCTTGGTGACCTTCTCAAAGAAGTCCACTAGGTTTAATAAGCATGACTTTCTCTTGACAAAGCTAAACTAGGTTGGGTCCAGAGTATGATGGCTGCTTATATCTTTGCTGATCATTTCCATGATAATTCTTACCATGGCTTTGCATATTAGACTGCTCAGACTAATAGGTCTGTAGTTTTTGGGGTCAGTTGATAGTCCATCCTTGTGAAGTTGGATACCTGTTACAGTCCTCCATTCCACTGGTACAAAGCCTGCTTTGAGGCTATATTTGAAAAGTGACTCAAATGATCCTGATTGGTCATGCTTCAAGCTATTTTGGAGGCATTCCAGGATATTGTCAGGGCCCAGTGAGACTGTGTTTTTGGCCTTAGTAAGTGCTGCCAGGACCTGCTCCCTGTTAATAGTTGGGGGAGTTATGTTTGCAGGTAATTCATGGGGGAGGCAGTGGGAAAGTTTGAGCTGAATTTTTCAGCCAGCAAATTCCTATGTCACTCTGCTCAGCGAAGGTGGCACCATTGACCAGCAGTTTGACACACTAAAGTGTGCTGCCTTTGAAGTTTTGGACATAGCTGTAGAAGGCCTTGGGGTTGACTTTAGCCTGTGAGGCTATCATGACCTTGCAACTGGCCTCATTGAACTTAATTAGTCCTCTTAGTTTCCTGTTTAGTTCACTTAGAGAGCTCTTATCATTATGGAATTTGCTCTTCCTGATTTTAGCCATGAGTTTTTATCCCTTTATTATATACCATATTAAGGTTAAGATTCCACCAGTGTGGTTTGTTTTTTGAGTTTATTTTGGGTGGCTTACTTCTAGTAGGTAGAGCAGTTTCTCTACAGCCATTTATGTGGTTGTACAGGATCTTTGTGAACAATTCTGCATAGGTTGCTGTGAACTCAGTGTTGGGAGGGATATTGAATTTTGACAAACTATCACTTAATAAGATGTAGTTTGCTTTTGAATAGTTCCTAACTGTTACATGATTTGCTGGAGTTACTGAGTTGATTTTTAATTTGCATGAGACAGCTTTGTGGTCAGAATTCCCAGTGAGGATGTGACACAGAGTGGAGGGGGTCAGCACACTTCCATACTGGTGAGTACTGGGTCCAGTATGTTTGAACTGCTGATGGGTGGGCGCACTATCTGGTCAAGGGTATTTGTATTAATAGAGTCCAGTAATTGTTGTGCCTTAGAGTATGAGGCAGTATATGTTTCCCAGGCTATACAGGGATAGTTAAAGTCTCCCATTATAGGGTAATTGCTTTAAGGGTGAGTGTCTCTAGTACGACTAGGTATGAGTGATGGGATTCTAGGGACATACATGGTGAACTATAGGTTGCTAGGATATGGCATGTGACTTTGTCTATCGTGATTTGCATGTATATAAATTCTAGGGCATCGTCCTGTTTAACCAAACTACAGTTATGTCTGCTGCTAATATAGACTGAGGTTCTTCCGTCTTTTGTCCCTGTCTGGGCAGCTGACGCTCTAAAACCATGTGTCCATAATGGCACAGTTGTCTATGTTCATCAGAATGAGGAGAGCTTGTAGGGTGCAGAGTTTCTTGTTGAGTTTCATAGCATTGAGCAGTAAAACCGTTAGGTTTCTTTGGGTTTTATTTGCTATGTTGGTAGATATGTCAATGTGGCATTGCCTAAAAACGTCTCTAATAGAGTGGATAAAGTTTTAGCAATACTCAGAATCCTAGGGGAGACAGGTGCAGGCCATCTCTTGCAAGGCAATGAGGTTTATTAGTCATGTTCTCCAAGGCTGATAAATAATGAATCTCCCTTGAAAGACACCAGAAATTGAGCCATTTTATGAAGTCAGTCATCTTTTGTTCATACTACAGCATCATCCATTATGAAGGTAGAATGCTGCTCATTGCAAAGCACATACCTTCGTGAGACACATATTCAGAGAGATCAACAATGTCTCTCTTCATATAGTCTTCATCAATGGATTTTCTAGGTCTCTCACTCTAGATATAAAGGAATCAACGTTACCATCAGCGTCAGGTTGACTCTCAGGATTATAGTCCAATTCAGTTTTCTCTATAACATCAGCCATGTTGTTGGCATAAATGGGCTCGAAACAGGAACAAATAATGGTAAAGGAAAGCCCAAAGACACCAAATGTCCCAACACCAAATAAGAATAATGTGGAAGCAAGAAAAAATGCTGGGACAAGGCACCAAATCCAGAATAAAACGATAGAAATGATGAAAATAAACTCTTCGCAATGTTAACTCTTCGCAATACTGCCTTTATTCACAAACACAAGCGCTTTCACATAGCTTCTTCAGGTGTATATTAATCAACAAAAAAACACACCTTTATATATAAAGAAGATGTCACATGCTCACATATCAATCATGTTAAAGATGCAAAACATTCTTTAAAAATACAGAAATAAATATATTTATATTGGTTAAAAATATATAAAAAGTATATGAATATATCAGCTCTATAATACAATAATACATATATAAATATATAAAAAAAATATATATATATAAAAATCATCTTTTCAAACCTCTGGTGCAAAGTATTGGCTTCATGGGCACACATTCATTAAGGCCATGTCCTATGTTTGACCTTAACATCACTATCCATCTTGCTTCTATTTCTTCAGTCCTAAGCCTGATATCTCCCCCTCTATTACTCTCAAAGGACTTGGATAGCACCTTAAACTGAAATTTGTGATATACACCCATACTTTTGACATGCTTGGCTAATGCATTAACCTTGGAACCCTTTCCTAATATGATATGCATGTTCCCTTATTCTCTCTCTTAAAGTGCGATCTGTTTTGCCTACATAAAAATTTTGACAAATAATACAGTGGGCAAGATAAACAACATGAGAGCTTGCACAAGTGGCATTGACTCTAATGTCATAGATCTTTCCAGTGTCTGGATGCTTAAATGACAAAGATGTATCTATAAAACTACACTGTCCACATTTACCACAAGGTTTAGTTCCATGTGTCAGTTTTTCACCTGCAGTTTCTTTAACTCCACATAATCTTCTCTGTAAATTATTTTTGTTCCTATACGTAAACTGAAGCTTCAACCCTACTAAAGTGGAAATGGTAGGTTCAGTCATTAATATCTCTCAATGTTTATTAATGATTTTACTTTTACTTTTGTGTTGGTGAATAAAGCAGTGTTTTTACAACTTTTGGTACTAAGTACATTGGATCGGATTATTACCGACAGTTACCTGAATTTTTGTACCTGCATGTGCCTAGCCTTTGGAGCTGACTTACCAACATTCTTTTCTTAGTTTTCTGTGTGATATCTTAACTGCCTGACAAATGGAAATATTATGCAAAAGAAAAAAAAATACTGACAGTAGATTATAACTGCAGCAGAATGAATGCAACTGAATATGACTGAAGTACACAGTTTCTTGCATCTTTTTATTACTCTTAACTGCACTGTTGTTTTAATATTTGACTTAGCTAGATGGGTAGTATGCAAGCTTGACTGTATATTGGATGGATCTCAGTAACACTGAATGCTAGCAGAAAGACCTACAGTTCTCGTACATTTAGTGGTAATGAAATGCACAATAAAAAATTATCAGCTCATACATATATGACCTTAATTGAAACAATTCAAAAACAAATACATTTAGTTCATCGTATAACTTGTACTGGGACAATCCATTTGGCTATTTTTTGTTTGTTTTTTTCTATAACATCATCAAACTTGTGCACGCATCTTTAAAATACTAAACATACTGTGTTTACTCATTAAAACCTATAGAAAACAGCAACAAATGTTCTATGAGATTTGAAGAAATCATATGCATAACTGCTAAGACTATGAAGTGATACACACCTTCTTGATACTCACATGAACAACTTTTTTGATGAGATCTGATTTTGCAGCTGGGAATCTTGCAGAGAGCCAAATATTCCTGCCAGCACTATGACATTACTGACCTCAGTACATTGCATTGTCATTTGCTTTAACCAGAGTGTGCTACATTCAGTCATGAATACCTTTAGAAATGAGACTGCTGTGTTTTGCAAGTAATACCATAGCATTACTGCAGACAGACTCATTTATTCATTTATCTGAAGTACTTCTTAAATTTGCAGTCAGTAAATATAATTAGTTTTCTGTATCAGCTTACCAGTGACATTCATGTGATGTCAGACTACCAAACTATTTAGGACCAGCCGTATTCAAAGGAACCTGCATATCCCAGAAACAACAACACACTCAAATATTATTTTTTCAAAATGACTTAAACAAATTTCAAGACTTCAAAAATTCTTACTAAAGTTTTCTGATTACACCTACAATAAGTATGGCAGAGGGCATTCAGCTATATACAGACTCTACAGTAGCAACCTAGGCAACTGATGACAATTATTTAAAACACTCAAAAGACTTAAACTTCAGATTAACAAGCATAAAAACTCTGAACATCAAATGGGCTCTGTTGAAAACCTGATTAATACCAAAAGAATCAAGCATCTTGACTTTAACAGAAACATGGCTAAAGGATGAACTATGCTCACTATTTAACAGTATGGGATTATAGGATCATAGGAGGTTACTAGGCTAAGGACACCAGGGCCCTTACAAACCTAGTCAAGTTTAACCCATGTTCCCAAGGGTGTCTGGTTCAAGCAGACACTAAAATCAGCACTATTGCCCCTGTCCAAGAGGGACACAGGTGGAACCCCTGGAGTGAATTTCCATTTACCCATCCAATCATCCAAATTATACTTAAATAGGGCCAACAAGGGTCTTTGTTTAACATGACTAGGAAGCTTGTTCCAAAAGTGGGGCAACCTCTGTGAGACAAATCTGTCTCTCCTGCAAGTTCTGTTGATATCACATAGGTCATTTGAGTGAGTGACCTATGTGCCAGTTTAAACACTGATATCATGCATACAGACATCAGACAATTAAGCCACACATTGTTTTAGAGAAAAAATGAAAATCTCTACCTAGTAATGGTGTACATTCCACTCTTCCTTCATTCATGCCCCATTATACCAGATATTGAAGAACATGTTCCTAACATGCATCAGCAAAAATTATATGTTGTAACTTTAGGTTAAATGCATTGGGACTTGGTATTTCACAATTAACCAAAAGCCTTAATTTGCATGGCTTGAAACAACTCATTAAAAGCCTTAATAAACCAAATCCCACTTCAGGCAATAACTCCCTGCTAGATCTAGTAGTAACACTGTCCTGCAGTGCATTCCTGTTCCAGTGCTCCCAAACTGAATTTGTGATCACTATCCCAGTCACTGAAAATAGCCATTTAAAATAACTAAAGCACCATCACAGCTTGTTATAGGTTGGCCATTCTTACCAACCATGAAAACAATCTTCATATTCTACTAGCAGGAACAGATTGTGTTTCTCTTTGCCATGATAAGTTCTGATTAGACAAAGAAACATAGCCTGAAAAAAGTTGTAAACAGACACAAAACACACTATTATCAACTTGTACTGGTACTTCTTAGACATTAGAAATAGTTGCAGAATAAAAATAAATTCCATAAAAAAAACTAGCTGCAAGCCCAATGAACGTCTGGAAATCCCTAAGAAGCTAACATGCCTGTCAAATTCTTAGCAGAGGTGCACTAAAAGTTCCAAATCCTACTTTGGTAATGAATGCAAGGACAGCATTGCTTCAAAGGTAACTATACTTGCCAACCAAATAACAATACTGTATGCAAATCCCTATAAATATACTGCAACTAACATGACCTACCAAACTCAGCCCAACCTTCCATTTTAAAGAAATCACTCTAAAAACTGCCCCAAAACATCAAAGAAGCTAGACAGAAAGTATGGCAATAACCTTTGTACATTTTACAACTACCCTGTATTCTTAAAAAAGTCACAGCTACTCTCTTTTCCAAGCCCTAATCTATTTCTGTAATTGTTCTCATCACAGAATTTATACCTTCTCCATTCAAAATAGTATTTTTGTACTTTTAGGTAAGGTTGCCTTACCATCAGAGCCACAAAAACTTCAGACCCATAGTCAAACTTTGCCCCATCACTAAAATATTTGAGAAGATGGTGTCCATCCAAGTATTTGACTACATAAATAAATAAATATGGCTTACTGTCAGAGGTGAGGTACACTTTTTATACAAGTTTCGATACCATGACAGCCTTGTTTAGTGTCACCAACTCAGCTTATAATTATATAAATAATCACCTTTACATGCAGGGACAGCTTGTGGTACTAGCTGCTGAGCTGAACCCCCCAGTTAAACCGAAAAAAAAAAGAAATGTGCTAACTCAGAAAGTCAACTTTTATTTTTAAATTAAAAATAATAGTTGACTTTCTGTTGTGTTCCAGATCCTTCGAACTCCATTCATGCGCAGAGTTCTGAGGAGATCTGAAACAAAAAAAATTCTGCTTCTTAAACTTTAGGCTTCATGAACATCAATCAGGTTTGATTGGCAGCATTTGGCAATGACAGAAGGGTCACTCAATGAGCGACTCACCAGACTGCTGCATGATGCAGCAAGGAGCTCTTTATATTGGCTTGGGCTGCCTTAGCAGAGGAAAAGTTGCATTTTTTAAAAATGTTTAAAGTATTTTTTTTAATGGCATTATGTGTGCTACTGCTAGGATGTGGGGAGAAGGTAGATACTTAAAGAGTGTGTGTATGAGTGTATGTATATGTAAGTGTGCATAAAAGGTAATCTACTGAAGAGATCATTGAGGGAAATGTTTCATTTTCGTGTCAGTGAAGTGCTTGTGCATACATGAATGAACTACTGAAGGGATCATTGTGGAAATGTTTCATTTTGATGCCAGTAAAGTGCCTATGTATGTATGGACAAACTACTTAAGGGGATGTTGGGGGAAATGTTTCATTTAAGGGTTTGAGCATACATTGACATACTATTGAAGGGGTCCATGAGGAAAATGTTTAATTTAAGGGGCTTGTGCATGCATGGTGGAACTACTGAAGGGATTGATGGGGAAATTGTATCATTTACTGCTTATGACTGCGGTGGTGGTGCTGCGGTAGCATTGTCGCCTCACAGTAAGACATTGTCCTGTACGATTCTCAGCTAGACCGTCTTCTGTGTGGAGACATACGTGAATGGGCGTACCTTCGTTGAAGGTTGTGTGTCAGGGCCGGCAACTCGGCATGTAAAAATCTACTGCCAATCATTAGCAGACCGGTGTTCCGCTGTGGCGACCCCTAACCGGGAAAAGCCGAAAGACACAACAACAACAACAACAACAACTGCTTGTGCATAAACTATGCACAAGCCCTTTGAATGGGTAGGGGTTAAAATAAATTACTATTTGCTATTTTTATTTTACTACATTCTGATATCTGAGGTGCATTCAGTCAATAAAGTTAGCTTTAATTAGATGCAGGGGTTGTCTGTGGATAAAAGTAATTGACACTGTTGTCATTTGTTTAAAATAAACATTTATTATTCTGGCTTTGCAGAAGTAGTGGGCATATTTTTCACTTTCTGTACCAGTCAAGCATCAGCATTGTACTCAATAAGTAGCTGTCTGTGGTAGTCTGGGCAGGATAACTGAGATAGCACCTGATCATTGACAGAGTGTTACACCAAGTACTGTTGTCATACAACAGAATTTTCTTCTCCTATTGAGTTTTTGTGTGTTAATTCCTTCTATGTGGAGTTCTTTTCTCTTTGTGGATTTTATCTTTCTTCTCCCAGATACTTAGCAGTATGATATATGCCTCTGGCCATTTGTTCTTTTTTCATCCAGATCTAACATCAGATAACTGCCGTTTTAGAGAGGAAGGAAGACAGGCATTGTTCCCAGAAAGACTGAATATATTTCCTTACTCGTTATTTTTTTGTTCAGGCCATCATTAAGTCAAAAGTAAGTTAAGAAAATAGTAAGATAATGTTACGACTTCTATCATCCTAGCAGACCCTCATCTTAATTCAGTTATTTCCTCCAGACTTAAATCACAGTGGAGTTTTGGCTGGTTACACGGTGTTAAAAACATGGGGAGGGGGCTAAAAAGGTATGCTGAAGTATGAAAAAGCAAGAAAGAAGTCATCTGTCTGGATGGTGTGAGACCAGAATGAGAGGAAAATAGAGGAGGGGACTGTGAGAGTGCAGGGGAGACTAGTGCGTAACAGGGGGACCGATGGAATGGTGCTTACAGCTAGATATCTAAAGTGTATATAGTCAGTGAAGTGGCTATAATGAGTGGGTTTGTACTAAAGCAGTCTGTGGATGAAAGTGAATGAACACATCTGTTTGATCACAGGTAATGGTTATTGACCTGCTGTAATACAGCTCTGCCCCATTGTATTTAGCGCCACCCATTCAGTTGTTTCCTGTAGCCCACCATTGCTTTGAACTCAACAGCTCACTGTTTTTGTGGAGGAATATTTGTTGATATAACTAGGGCCTTAAGAACCGTTGATTACTCACTCCTTCTGCCTAAGCTAAAAATAAGTTTGATGAAGGGAAAATATCATGGATGTTCAACTAACAGAATATATTAAGCTTAAATTAAAACCACACTCATATACAGAGAAAAAACTCTCCTTAGGCACTGGCAGAAGCAGTGAAAGAATAATATTATGTCTCATTTCAGATTCAAATCCAAGACCTTTGGCATAATATGCTTTTGTCAGTACCACTGGACCAATAAGAGCCTCTGGACTCTGAATATATCTATTTATTATAGATTCGTCTTTCAATGATATGGGCACTTTTGACTTTGAGACACATGGGTCAGTACTATGCTGAATATTTTTTCTATTACTTGCTAATGATTTGAAATAAGAGCTTCATCTTTACATTTCATTTTATATGCAAAAGACATCTTAATATTAAACTCTGAGAATTTTTCCTAAATTGCAAGAAAAACTGCAAGCAGACTTTGCTGATTAAGTTATTGGATCTCCAGGAAACAACTCACCATAAACCTCCTAAAATCCACAGTCATATTGTTTGTAACCTTCCACGGGTTATCTGAAACAGCACCTACGTTCCTCAAGCACAAATCTGCTAACATCATTCCTCATAGTACCCAACAGAGATACCTGGGACTCATCTTGGACTCCTCACATTGCTATCTACTATTCATATCACAAACCATAACTCAAGTAAACCTTTGTTATAGGTTTTCCGACCATCTCTCCCCTATAGCAAGAAAGGCACTACCCCCAAAACATACTACTAAGTTGAAATTTAGTTGGGCTATCAGTTCTACAAGCCTGTACTAACTTGCAGCTACTCCAAATTATAAAAAAATAATATTTGTTGATTATTTTTTTCTTTGAGAAACAATAAATATAGTTTGCTACTAAAAAGTCTAACTGCCTACATATTGTCCACCCCAGTAATATAGACTAAGTTGCTGATACACAAATGTCATCCACTGAATAATTTTTTTAAAAGGCGACAGAAACTGACGCAGACCTGGTTCAATGAGCTTAGGCTTCAATGCAAAGGCTTGTATCTTTAGTTGGAAGAAAATACATTCTGAAAAGCATCTGATCAGTGTAATTTTGGACACTTTAAATCCTTGACTTAAATGAGTTAAGAAAAATAAGCTGTGAATCTTTTCTTATGGATTCTGTGGACATCTAAGGTAACAAGAAAGTTTTCTGTATTGGGTTTGGGAAGAAAATTGGAAGTTGAATGAACTGGTTGAGATTGGTGTCTGAGGAAACTTTCGGTATAAAGGTAGGACCGGTTCTTGATGACACCCTATCTTTCTGGAAAATCAAATAGGTAGGTGCAGGTGACAGTGCCTGTAATTCTGAAATTCTTCTTTCTTATGTGATAGCCATCATAAATAGTGTTTTTTAGGAAATGTATTTCATTTCTTCAGATTATCCTGGCTTGAAGGGAGGTCATGCTAAGACTTTGAAAGTAAAACTAAGGTTCCAGGGTACACTGAAACTTTAATAGGTGGACATAATAGAAAGGTGCTTGAGGAAGGCTTTGCACAATTTTTATGCAGCAGGTGAAGAAGAAGGAACTTCGGTAAACAACTGAATGTCTAGATGAATTTTAATTGTAAAATAGTTGGATCCAGTATCAAACAGAGCTGAAAAGGAGTCTAGTCCTTAATTGTATGCTCATGGAGAAACATTTCCATTTGTTTTTGTAAATTTTCTGAGTAGATTCTTTCTCAGAAACCTATAGTATTTAAACCACTCTGAGGGCAGAATCAGAGGTCATTACTGATATTGGAAGAACCATGTGGTTAGTTTGAGGGACTGAATGTCAAAGTGAGGCTTGCTGGATGGGTGGGACAATAAATCTGGATGCAGATGATGAATCAGTGGTGGCTCCATTAGATGAGGCATTAGCAAGGGGAATCATACTTACCTGGGTCAGAATGGTGCAATGAGGATCATGGTAGCTTTGCACATGGAGGCTTTCTGCAGACAATTTGTGATCAAGGGGAAAAGAGGAAAGGTATCAGGGAGTCTGGAAGAACAATGATAGACCAAAGCATCCCTCAGTGCCTGCTCCTTTGGAGGGATCAGGCCAAAGTAGCTGCTGCATTTGATAATGTAGGAGGAGGCAAGCAGATTACAGCATGGCTGGCCCCAAGACGGGAAGATGTATTAAGTTACTGCAGGATTAAGAGATCACTCTTGAGGCATTAGAGTGGATCTGTCGATCCTGTCCACCAGGTAGTTATGTTTTCCCAGAACGTACGTTGCTATCAGAAAGTGGTGAGAAGTTATAACCCATTGCCAAACTCTCATGGCATCTTTGAAAGGTGATAAGATCTGGTTCTTCCATGCTTGCTGACATACCATACTACTCACATGCTGTCTGAGTGCATGGCAATTACCTCTGGAGAAAGACAGTCCTGAATGACTTGAAATGCTAAGAGAACTACCCTTGTCTCCCAGACCCTGATGTGACTAAACTTGTCCAGTTTTTTTAGACAAAATTCTCCTGGTAATGACTCCCACACTAGAGAGAAGGCTTCTGTGGTGACTGTTGCCATTAGTGTGGGAAGGACAAATAGCTGCCCTAAAAGATTCTTGCCACCAGGTCATCTGCTATCTGTAGACTGAAAATAGATTAAATGGGGGTATACATAAAGTTGGATAGCAAGGAAATTGTACACAGAAAGACCACTGTTACTCCCTCAGGTCAATCTGAGCATGTGGAACATGAAGTAGGAATGAAGTCATCAATCCAAGAACTTTTAGGACTAGAGCAGTTGGGGAACAGTGTTGTTCTAGAAGAAATGCTATTGATTTCCTTAGTCACAGGGGTCTTTTATTTGGCAATTTTAGAATGCGAGAAGTTGTGCCCAGATTGCAGATAATGAAAACCAATGTCTGAGAAGGCAGAAGTTAAGATTTTTCCAAATTTACTGAGATACGTAGGGATAACTTGAGCTGAAGCAAGTAACATCTGTTATCGAAAAGGGATTCCAAAAATTTAGTGGCCAGGAGTCAATCTAGATATGGGAATACTGCCATGTACTTAGTAAACTCCATGGGGGCTGTGGTGAAACTGAAGGACAGGGCTTGAAACTGATATTGATTGGTGCCTTGCTGAAAGTGTACAAACCTCTTGGACTCCTTGGCAATTTTGATATGAGGGTAGGCATCCTGAAGCTCTCAAACTTGCCTGATATAATTGATTATATTCATTTATTTATATATTTATTTGTTGGCATTTGTTTACCAGGAAAGTCTGAATGGATACGGGTGCCGTTTTTCAGCTGAGGCCTCATGAGAAGGTTTTTTTTTTTGGAATAAAAAAAGAATATAGACTAGACCTTGAACTCATTTTGGTCTGATGGGACCTCTTAGAGTGCTGTTTTTTGTTACTAAGGTAGTAATTTCTTATTTTGCAGCTCTGTGCTGATAGGGTGCTGCAATAATAATGGAGTCTACCAGATAGCCTTTACACTAGTGCTGCCTCCTCTTTCAGGAAACAAAGAAGTTTCTCTGGTCTCCAGGACGATGAGATGTTTGGTAAAGGGAGACAGTGGGCTAAGGAATAGAGTAGGAAGGAACTGTGCAGCCTCTGAATATTACTGTACTGTACTGTACTGTACTGTTCTTATTCAACTTGTCCTGTGTAATGGTCATATATATTTAGTCTGTAGACAAGGCAAAATTGTTTGCATTGTGACTTTCCTGAATTGAGTCTTTATGATGTACTGATTTCAGCCACAGAGCTCTAGAACTGGCCTGATATACTTGATTTTATTTATTTATTTATTTAGTTATTTATTTGTTGGCATTTGTTTACCAGGAAAGTCTGAATGGACACAGGTGCCATTTTTCAGCTGAGGCCTAGTGAGAAGTTTTTTTTTTTTTAGAATAAAAAAAGAATATAGAGTAGAACTTGAACTCATTTTGGTCTGATGGGACCTCTTGGAGGGCTGTTTTTTGTTAATAAGATAGTAATCTCTTATTTTGCAGCTCTCTGCTGATGGGGCGGAATGTCTGAGAATAGCAGAGACTGCTACTTTGGAATGCAGAAAAAGGGTACTTCTGATGAAGTTTGCATGACTGCAAATGAAAAGCTCTTAAAGTTTAAGTTTTAAAGTTTTTATTAAACTAGTGTGACGACTCTACAGTTGCTTGGACTTGTGTTTTCGTTTTAAACAGTTTCTTGTGCTGTGAATTTTTTCTCGGGTAGTGTATCAACACAGGATATTATTCTCATCACTTATCTATCTTGTATGATGGCCCACTAAGGAGTGAAAGGATAGTCAGCCTCACACTCCTCCCAGAAAGCAGCAGTCGGGGAAACCTTCAGGGATATTGAAGTTGTTTTCCAGAAAATGGACCCATGAAACCCTGGTTTTGTGGACAACCTCTGCCTCAAGGGCAGTGTCTGTTAAAGGGACCATATCTGTCTTGGCTATCCTTGCCAGAAGAGTAGTCAAAAGTTCAGTGCTGGGATTTCCTAAAGCAGAGCCATTAGGGGCCTTTTTAATTTCTATCATAGGATCATTGGAGGGTCTCAAACTGTACTTCAAGGACAGACAACATCTTACCTTCCTGCTTCCTCTTTTCCAGCTTCTCTTTGACCTGAGTTGTGAACAGTGAGTATCCATCACTGGGTGTACTGATTAAGGAAGCCTTGAAGTTGTCTGCAAAATGATAAAGGTGAAGCCAGGCATGATGCCGCCTGGTAATATCTGGTCTTGCTGTGCTTGCTGTTCCATTGGCTGCATTGTGCAATAGTCTCATGGAGAGAATGGAAATAGCATCATGGCCACCTGAGTTTCAACCTGTCTTCTAGACTCTGCATTAGCCTGCTTTTAAAGGGAGTCTAATGTGTGCTTAGCTATGTCTCTTTAGAACCAGTTCTTGTGAGTAATATAATTTAACACCCTCAGTACAAAGATGTCCAAGAATTAAGCACCCTTCCCCATTCTGTCCATCACCTAAGACTCTCTTTTGGGAAGATGAACAGCAGCAGAATCATCAGAAAAGTCTTTCTTGGTGGCTGCTGCTATAATAATGGAGTCTGCCAGAGGGCCTTTACAGCAGTGCTGCATCTTCTTTCAGGAAACAAAGAAGTTTCTTTGGTCTCCAGGACGATGAGATGTTTGGTAAAGGGAGGCAGTGGGCTAAGGAATAGAGTAGAAAGGAACTGTGCAGCCTCTGAATATTACTGTACTATACTGTACTGTACTGTTCTTATTCAACTTGTCCTGTGTAATGGTCAGCCATGAATACCAGTGGAAGGGCAGACAGCACCACAGCTACCTCAATAATGGCAAAGCCATGGAAGAGCTCAGGAGTTATGCTGCTTTGGGCTGGTGACCATTATGAAACCAACCACTATTATTTTGATTATTTTTAGACCTCTAGACATTATATTGCTGTTGGTCATGCTTAACCCAGAGCTGACATAGGTTCTTGTCCTTTAAAAGGTGCATTGTGGAGTCTAAAATTTCATACCAATAGTCAAAAGGGCCTTTCCTTTCCCCTTCTATATTCAACAGGTGTGTCTTACCATGTGGGCCAAAAACAAAAGCATTGTTGATGGAGGCATTACTAAAGGTAACCTTAGAATCTGCAGCAGAACCTGTGAAGTGAAGTCAGTCATAGCAGTGTAAAGCAATGCTTGCACCTGCCGTATGAAGCTTAACTGTCTACTGAGTTGAAGACAAGTTACACTGGGATGTTGTAAAAGGATGATACAGTTGCCTTCTGGGAAATTATCCAGTGAACGATGCAGCTCATCTGCTCACTCTTGTTGGAATATGGCCACACTTTACAGGCCATTTATGTCCCTCAAAATAAAAGTAGAGGGGTAGTTCAATGTCTGTACTCTGTAACTAAACAGTTCAGAAGGAAAACTTAATATTGAGCACTCATGAATAATTAATTATATAGTTTGTTGTATTTCTAGAAGTTACAGTGTGTCTTATTACCCTCACTTATACCTTAGTGATCCATCACCCCCAGTAATATGACTGTAGGGCATGGCTAAGCAGGCTTTATTAATTTATTTTCAAATAAATATGGAAAGCATATTGCTGAAATCAGCTGTAACTGCACAGGTCAGCTAAAGAACAGTTGACCATGTGAGGCATAGCTTTCAATCTGTTTTCTCTAGAATCATGAGCAAAGACAAAAATGAACAATGATTAAGGATAAAATCAGAGACACTTTTTAAATACTGACACCGTTCACTTAGAAAATTAATTGAAAAAAATTATTTATATCATTATACCTTGTTTTGAAGAATAACAGCTCTGTCATAGCAGGCATTAAAACACTCTTGGTGATGGGATAGCCCAAAGGGTAAGGCAGAGAAGTGATAATGTAATCTAGACGGGTCTACCTGATAACACCGACACGCCAAAACACCGACAACGAAATAACCGACATGACAAAACCGAAAGAAACCGAAAGTTCAGAAACACGAAACTTCACATGCCCGACAAACCACAATCCCGACAATCAGCAAAACAAATACCTTTTCCGAAAAACACACACACAACACAAGCACACCAAAAACCTGACAAACCTACACTAAACCTTACATACACAACTATTTATGCACTAACTTTAACCCAAACCCTAACTCTAAGGTCCGTCACTATCACCCTCTTACTTACCTGCATCCTAACCCTAACTCACTTAATCCACCCCTAACCCTCAAGTCCGTCACTATCGCACACTTACCTTACCCGCACACTACTTACCTTACCCGCACCCTACGCTAACATCCGTCACTATCACACACTTACCTTACCCACACCCTGACCCTAACGTCCGTCCCTATTGCACACTTACCTTAACATGTCGGTGTTCTCAGCATCAGGATTCTCAACTTTCGATCATCTCCATTGTCGATCTTCCGGTGTCGGTGTTCTCGTTGTCGGCATTGTGGACTTTTGGCATTTTGAGGTAGACCCATCCAGACACATAAACCCTTAAGAAACACATGAAGTCTGGATGAACAGGGATGTGAAGATAAGCATCTTGTAAGTCTAGTGTTACTGGGAAACTTGAAAGAGGAAGAAGAGGTTACAGGTTATGAAGTGACATCATTCTGAATTTGTAAACTATCACAAACAGGTTTAGGAAAGAAAAGGATCAGGGTGGAAGGGGGTCACAAGTTCTCTTGAATAGTCATTTAGACTTGTTGGACTGTCCTTGGTTTTGAGAGATTTAAGATTTCCTTTTGGAACCCTCTTGCATCTTCTTCTTAAATGTCTGTTTACTTGAATTCTATTGAAACTGTTTATTCTGTTTTTTGCCAAAATTGGATGAAGAGAAAAAAAAATCCCTTGGACAATTTGGAAAAGGAAGGTTAAAACACCTAAGAGTTACCTTGGCTCAACTTGCCCCTTTCAGCACACTTTTTGATTGCCTCTGCAGCAGAGGTGCCAAACATAAATATACAGGGAGAATTTAAAAGTCATTTTTACATCATCTGTGAGGTTCTGAGAATGCAACCAAACAAATCTCCTTAAAACAGTACCAGTGTCCACAGCCCTGGAAGAATTATCAACAGAGTCATTCACACACTGCAAACTATGAGTAATGACCTGTGCAACAGAATTAAGTTATTTAACACAGATTGTTCTTCACTAGAAGAAACTGTAGATAAAACATTCATCATGCCTTAATATGTCAGCACAAACTTTAACATATGAGCCTAAACATTTAAAACTCTGAAAATCAAAGTTGCAGAAGCATACATTTTTCCCTAAACCTATCAATATTTTTTTCCATACTTATTAGAAAGAGTACGATTGCAATTAACTAAGTGCTTAGCAGCAGTTAAATCAACTAAATTTATAGCTGCTACCTCAAGTTTGGAAAAGTATAAAAATGTTTAAAGGCTTGAGGAAAATTATACATCCTATTTGCCTTTTAGGGACAGCTGGCTGACTATCAGGAAAATTGCAAGAAGTAAGGCATTCATCCTCTAAACCAGACAGGACAGGAGGAATGGGTACAGGTCCAGGAAAATCTTTCTGTAACAACTCATAGTATTTTCTGAGGGACTGAGAAACCTTAGTGTTCTCCTACTGAAAACATTGGGATATTCTGGTAATAGACTCAGAGAAAGAGACCACCCCTCAGGAAATGGAGCTCCCGTCGAAGTCTGAATCACAAATCTGAGGATAAAACCCTGAATCTGTCCCTGAATCTTCCTGTTTTGATTCAGAATCTTGAATCTCTTCAGGAAGAGGCATCCCTCTTTGTTTTACTGTAAATTATTCTACAAGAGGGATCAATAGCCTGAATTAAACCCCAAGCCAGTCCCAGTGAACTATTCCTGTCTAAGGAGATATGAAGATGTGTAGACACATACTTAGTTTTTGGTTTCTTTCTGACAGGAAAATAGGGCAAACTGTGTTGCTAATGCTAACTGCTGCTTCCCCAAGGATGGGCACAGCATTCTGACACAACAAGATCGATAAGAGTGTCCTTGCCCACTGAGGTGGACTCCAACAGCCACAGAAGATATGGATAACACCCATTCCATTGCAGCTGTAGGTGGTACACCAGAGGATCCAGAGTAAAACAAATAGACACAGCAGAGTCACTCCCTACAGCTGAGGTAAATTGCTAGCCTGCATTGTTGGCAAAGGCTGTTTATTTAACGTTTTATTTTTGTGGCTTGAAGAAGGATGGGTCATGGGACAGATAATTTGTTATTTGAAGCACCTTCAGCCACATGGGAGATAAGCCTCATGGATGAGTTTGAAATGGATTGAAGGCGAGCCAACTGTGAGGCAATATGCTCTCTGTCTCAGAGGATATGGTCCCAGTGAGGGATTTGGAAAGTTCCTTAATCAAATCCCTTGGGTGCCCTGTGAAGTGTATCAAATAATTCAGCAACTGAAGGACAAAGGTCACTGAAGTATAGACTCACTTCCCAAATCTGTCCAGCATCCTAGGTTCCCTGTTAAGGACAGGTGGATAGTGTAACTTTGCTCTACTAGTTCCTTCTTTGTGGCTGCTGCTATGACCATGGCATCACTTGGTACTCCCTTGCTCCAATATGTTCTGTATTTTGGTGGTGACAGGATCCTATCTGGTCTGCTAGGGATAAGCTCTATGTTATCAGGCTCCTTCCACACCCATCAAAAGACCAAATCAATGAGTTAATCAGTGGGTAGATTCACCCAGGAGGAGACAGGCCAGCCCCAAAAGCCTCCAGGAACACTGACTCCTCTTGGGAAGGGTTGTCAGGGTACAAACCACATCTTTGCTTTAGGAGTTCTAGGATATCTCCAAATAAGACATCATTGGGTGGTGATCTTAGGGACCCTTCCCCCTCATCAAAGTTAGCATTTTCTGTGACAGACTCTTGTGGAGAGTTCATAAGCCTCCTTTTACACTTTCTCTTCCTGAGAACTTCTTTGGTGTGATGCTCTGGAGAAGTGTCAGAAGAGATTAGTATTCCCTGCTGGGTGTTATGGAGACTTAATTTGGCCTGGCTGTCCCAGAGGCACAGTTGGTCTAGACACAGAGACAAATGGAGTTGGGTAATTGGACCCAAAGAGGGGAGAGATGTCTGATGTCTTGGAACAAAGAAAGCTTTCTCCACTACCTCGAATACATAATGCCTCGAAGACAAGGAAACTGATGGCTCCAATAAGACATGCTTATGGCAAAGGTAGACTACTTGAGGGGGGAGTGGGGAAGTCAGAACCAAACTATCTAGCACTGAGGCTCCGAGTAGCAAAGATGGCTCTGACAGCTTTGGAGGTGTCTCCAACAGCCCAGATCTGACACCAATGTTGCGGCTCCAAGTGTCATCCAGCACCAAAGTCCCCAGTGCCTGGGCACTCAGAAATGCCACTAGAGTGGAAAATACCAGATACAGATGACTGTGGAATCTTTGGCTCCAATGGCTCCAAAACCAATAGGTGGATAGGAGAAGCAGCCAATAACAGGGAAGTAGTAGTGATAAGGGTCTCTGTTCCTGATGGGGTCAGTGCCGGAAAACCCCCCATTTGAATATGCATTGACAGGAATTTCCTCATCATCCTGTCCACATTGGATTCAGTCAAACTCTTAGAAGATCATATAGAGGATGCTGTAGAAGATGGTCAAGAGTGGTGTCTCAGTGACCATTCCAAAAAAGGGGAGGGGAGCCGAGATGAGACAGGATGCAGAACAAATTGTGGCAAAAGGATCTGAGGGGATTTCTCTGATTGAGATTTCAGATCCGAAGAGGTTCAATCCAAAACTATACCCATTTTACTGAGAGAGTCAGGTACCAGGGCTGAGGAAGTAGTTGGATCTAGTGAATGTTTTCTAGAGCCTTTATGAAGGGATTATCCCTTCTTGTCAGCTTTTTTTTGAGGGGTTTGAGCCACAGAAGATGTCGAAGGAGATTTAGATGGAATCAAACCTCTTAAAATTAGCTTTTTTTTTCTATCAATCAAGGCTCTAGGATTGAAGGCCTTACAAATAATGCAATTTGAATCGAGGTGACCTGAGCCTAAACAATAGATGCAATTTGAATATGCATTAGACAATGGAATTTTATGGCTGCAGGCCACACACGTTTTAAAACCAGAAGGTTTCTCAGACATGCTTTAAGAAGAAAGAGGTTATTTAAAAGGAAAGAGCTTTTTTTGTTTTTAGAGGGGAAAAATGCCAACTATGGTAAAACAAGTAGTACCAAAAAGTACAATAAAGGGAATACCAACAATGGTGTTCAAGACATATGATAGTATATAGAAATTATTTGAAATGGGAAAGGGGTAGAAATCTTAAGAATAACATAGGAAGGGAGGAAGCACTTAATAATATAAAGTTATAAAGATGTAAAGCAACAAAGACATAAAGATATAAGTTATAACTCACAGAAAAAGTCGCTAAGCTCAAGAGCATACAGTAACTAATTCTGTATGCTAATGGAAGTAAACAAGAGCTGAGGAATGTTAGGTGACTACAGCGTTATGGGTAAGGGAGAATCTCGAGAGTTTTAGTGTCCCATGAGCCGGAAGAAGCAGCTGAGTCGGATCCGAGGATCGGAGTTGAACCCAGCAGTTGAGGAATAAATTAAAATGATAACATCAGATCTACTAGTCTATACTTATATGATAGAAAAAAACGCAGTAAAAAGCACTTTCAAACACTACAGCAGCCCCACAATGGAAAAATAAACAGAAATATTTCCACCAAAAATATGTATCAGTTAGTTTACACTGCTTTTAAACTGACAGAAAAAAACGAGTGCTCCTTTTGAAAGTATGTTACAGTCTTCAGACAGTCCATTAAAAACACAACAGTCCTAGCTTTAAAATAACTTTCCCGAAGAGAAATGTAATAAAACATCAGTAAATATAAGAAAATAGAACTTTTTTCGCCCAAAGGGAACTTATCTGCACAGCAAAAGAAAGTACAAGCTGACTGTTGATCCTCAAAAGCCTCAGAGAAGTGCACTCTTCAGCAGCAGGATAGTTCTGATGGGTTTCTTGCCTAAACGTATCATTTGGTCAAATCAACTCAAGCTGCTTGACAGTTTCGGTGAATGGAAAGTGCCCTGAAGGTTTGGAAGCTGGCTGATTGTTTTATTCTTGGCAGGATATAACCCTTACAGATAAGGCTACTGCCACAATGATCAATATGAACAACATCCACTTGTCCTGGGCCAGAACAGAGTCACCACAATGATTGTGGGACAGTCCTTCTGCATCTACAGAAGTACCCTGGTAATCAGTGGAAAGGGTGGAAAAGCATACGGGAACATTCCTATCCAAGGAAATGTAAAATAAATAAAATAAAAATAAATAAAAGGCATCTGTCTTCTGGGCCTTCTTGCACAGAGTCCTGGAACAGAATTGTGACAGCCGATTGTTAAGAGACAAGGAAAATATGCCTTCTTGAGGAACTCCCAACAGATGGATCAAATCTTGCAAGACATCTTATATAGTTTCCATTCATAGGGGTCTGTCCTTGTCCTGCTCATCTTGTCTGCCGCACAGTTTTGCTCTGTTGGAATGTAAGATGCCTGTAAAGTGAGACTGCTGTGAAGCTATATCCAATGGTTATACTGCAATGGGGGTATGACCTGGATCCCACTTGCTTGTTGATATACCACATGTCTGTGGTATTGTCTGTAACAACCTGAAAGACCATGGGGACCAAAGATTATTCAGAGAGTTGAGTGCCTTGATCAGGGTAAGCATCTCTTTTATTTTATGTGCTAGTTTCTGTCTTTGGCGTCCAACACTAACAATTAAAAATTATGAAAATCAAAGTTGCAGATGCATATACTTTTTTCTCATAGTTATCAATAATCTTTCCAGACTTATCTGAAAAAGCAGGATTGCAATTAACTAAATGCTTGGCAGCAGCAAGATTAACAAAACTATAGGCGCAGGGTCAGGTTTGGGAAGAGTGTATAAAAACTTGAGTGTACAAATTTTATCTCACTTTTTAGGGGCAGCTGGCTGACTATCAGGAAAATTGCAGGCAGTGACACACACGTCCTTCAAAGCTGACAGAATTGGAGAAATGGCTGAAGGTTGTGGAGATTCCTTCTGTAACAGCTCATAGCATTTTCTGAGGGACTGAGAAACCTCAGTGTTCTTTAACTGAAACATCTGGCACATAAAGGAAATAGTCCCAGAGAAAGAGAAACCCCCACAGGGAGAATCAAAAACTGAGTTCTCTTCTGAGTCTGAATCAGAAATCTGAGGAGAAAACCCTATATCTGTCCCTTCATCATCAAGTGCAGATTCAGAATCTTAAATCTCTTCAGGTGGTATCCCTTTTTCTTTTAAAAGAAACCAGCATACAAGAAGGATCTATAGCCTGAATTAAACCCTGAACCAGACCCAGTAAACTACTCCTGTCTAAGGAATTTGAGTAGAAGTATATAAATGCTTAGTTTTATGTTTCTTTTATATAGGAAAAATGGAGCCAACAGTGTTATCAATGACAGCAGCAGCTACCCCAGGGATGAGTACAGCATTCTGACAAAATAGGGAAGTCTTCCCTGTTCTGTCCCAGGACCAACAAGAGTGGCTCTCCCTTCCCCACTGAAGGGACCTCAGCAGTCACAGAGGACATGGTTAACCCCTGGTCCATAGTGGCTGTAGGTGCTACACCAGAGGTATTTGGTGTAAAAGATAAGTGATGTGAGGAACAACAAATGCCCACAGAAGAGTTATCCACCTACAGCTGAGGCACAGCAAACGGTCACAGCAGAGTCACCCACCTGCGGTTGAGGCAAATTGCTAGCCTGCTGTTGTAACAAAGGCTGTTTGCTTAAATTTTTCTCTTTGGGGCATTAAGAAGGCCCAACAGTGGGACCCATAGTTTGTTCTTTGGTCAAGCTAAAAATGGTGCTTCTTTCCCAGTGAAACAAGCAGCAAAGTTGATAAAAACTAAACATTTTTAAAACGTTCTTTTTTTGCACAAAAACATAGTAAAAAGCACCTTAAAACACTTTGCCAGCCCCAAAAAGTAAAATAAACAATTCTTCCGCAGAAAAAGGGTTTTCAATTACTTCAAACAACTGTAAACTGACAGGAAAAAAGTGCACTCTTGTTAAAAAGTACAGTACAATACAGTCTCATGACAATCCATGAAAACACATATTCCTAGCTTAAAAATAACTATACTGAACATAAAAGTATTAATAAAGAAATATTTTTAATGGAACTTTTTTCACCAAAGAGAACTTATCTGCCCAGCAAAGGAACAGCACAAGCTGACCATCAATTCTTGAAAATCCCAGAGGAGCATACTCTTTGGGAGCAGAAAGGTATGAAGGCATTTGTGCCATACCTGTCTTTTTAGTCAGCTTAGCTTGAACCAACTGACTGTTTGGGTGCATGGAAGCAGCCCTGAAGCTTTGGAAGATGGCTGGCTGTTGCATCCTTTGCAGGATATAACTCTTAAAGCTAAGGCTACTGCAACAGAGATTAATATGATGAACATCACTGTTTGATTGATTAAAAAAAAATAACTACTAACTTTCACAGACAGATGACAAGGCTTTTATGCTACATGTCTAGCAGTACCATCTCACATACTTTTTCATTACCTAGTCAATAAAAACTGTGCCTGGCTTTGTAGTTCAAATATTCTGGAAAAGAAAAAAACATGGGCTGTGACCAGAAGTACACAATAGCTGGTCACTGGGACTATCATCTACTGTATCACATTGTCCTCTGTCTTTCCTTCATGAGTCCATTCTCTGTACAGTAATCCCTTGTCTCAGACTCAGTATATAGAGTCTCTTTCCTTGACAGTCTGCAACCTCCTTGTCTATCCCACTTGGTCTTTTAAAGTAGGACCTGAGAGTTGTACCTCTCTTATCCTTCTCTTTATCATCCTTTGCAGTTCCCCTTCTAATGGAAGTTGAATATTTTGGACACCTATGTCTCAGATTTATACTTACTTATACCAAACATTTCTTCCCTTCAAGTAACTCCTTCTAGATAAAGTCCAGCACCTTTTGACATCTGTGGCACGGGTTAAGGCTTGCTGCTGCTAACCTAGCACTTTTCCTGAAGAAATCACATCATCAGTCTTTGTTGGAGGCATGGTTGTTGGTTAGTTCTCCCTCTAGTACCTTCCATCCACAATTTTTTCTGTGCCTGTTTGCATGTAATTAATTTACAGAAAAGACCCTGTGAAATCAAAGTCATGACCATTTGCAAAACACTGCTGCCTTTTGTGTTCCTGTCCCCGATCACAGTCCAAATGAACCCTAACCAATGACACCTGAAGAAATATTCTTCCCATGTCCCTAAAAGTAATGTGGACTGCTTGTGCAAATAATGTTCCTCTTTATCAACTAGAAGCATAACAGTTATGTCTGATGCTGTATTACTTTTGGCAATGGTTTATTTACCCTCTTTCTGGAGGTACAATCTCTTCTGGTAATCTGGAACACTACCAGTACCATGTTTATAACTCTTTTAATTCCCCTCATGTGGCTTGCATCGTCAACCTTATCACTGTAGTCATTTGAAATGTAGATGCTCCATTTGGGTACACTAGAAAAAAATTATACTAAGACTGCGATGTATACTTGAGCACTTGTTTCCCTATTTGTTTGTACAACCTGCTGTGAAGGTTTTTGACTGTCCCATGGATTACCTTATACCATATATAATGCCGAGTACCCACTTCTGATGCAGTTGTGCTCTCCTAGCTGGAAATTAGTCACCATTTTTCCCATTTATATAGCGCTGTTACACTCCCAATTTGTTAATGTAGTTACTTATTTATTTACTGACATTTGAATACCAGGAAACCCCAACTGGGTAGGGGTCCATTTTCAGAGGATGGTCAGGGAGAAAAGCTTCAAAGTTAAACAGATTCTCATATCGGTAAGAAAAGTACTGTGTTCTTGTCTTACGTCTACCAACATTTCAAAAGTTATAACTTGGCATCCATTCACTCACCTATGGAAGTGCTTGTTCAGTGAAATCACTAACACTGTCCTCTGTCTTCTTATGTATTGTCAAAATGTTTTCCTGTAAGCTATATGAGTTAATTTAAAGCATTCAAATTAATGTTTGGTTTTCTCATAATTACAACAGCCCATATCAGCCATTTAAGTTGAAGCATGGAGTGCCTTACACATGAGCAGAAGAGTGAAAAACCTCATTCATTGCCCCAGGTCAGTTTGATGTCGATTGCATACATTTTCAAATACCTGAATACAATGATCAGTTCTTCCCTGTTTATACCAAGGAAAGAATTTGGCACTGACCTTGACATCCAGGGTTCAGCGTTCACCCCATCAGTCATAAGCCTTTGACAATGGGTTGGCGTCTTCCATCCATGCTGGTGCTTCTCCCTTTCTTCTTGCTTCCCTTGTTTTCTTTCTGCCTTTTCATTCCCTCAGCTGCACAAAGGATTCATTTCTGGCTTTAATTCCATTTTTTCAGTTCAGACTGAATTTTTGAGATTATACCAGAATGGAGTGGATTCTTTGGCTGCCACTACCAGGCTGTTCAAAGTTTGAATAGACTGATTCTTAACTGTACCCATGGCAATTATCATACCATCCTTGGTCATTGTGGCAAGTAACATTTCTTTTTCTTTGTACTCTTTAGTCACCTGGGACACCAACATTTTTCTCTTAACCAACAGAGCTTATTTTGCCTGTTTTCTAACTGCTCTGACCAAAAATGTAAAACAAACTACTGTGCGGGATATACTGCAAGGGTACACAATTTCTAATAACAAAAATATTTTGCAGGTTATACAAGTTCAAGACACAATGTACCTTTACTGCTGACTACAAGAAATACGTGAAGACCCAGTGTAGAAATCCCACTCGCTACCACCAAATACTATACGACAAGCAACTGCGTGGTCTTTTGATTCACACCAAGGATGATAAGCCTTAAGGGCAGATAGTAAATGTGCACTACTTTTGTAGTAGTAACTAGCCCCTGCCACAATCAAATAAACCTTTTTTAGAGTTCACAAAGAATTACTTCTGCCTCTTCCTCGTGTTTCTTAAGGTAGATTAAGGTGTTCTGTCAATCCCTAGTTTTTTGACAAGTTCTTGGTTTTCTTTACCAGCTCTCTTAGCAACATTAATCCTATGAAGCCAGAATCTCTCTACCAAGCATGAATGCCAGTACTGGAATATTTAGTGACATCAGCTGTGGTACTGCTTTTGGGACTTCAGGTGTAATGTTGACTTCTCCTATGCTGGCATTGCCATTGGTGTCAATAGCCTTAATATCAATGTTGCAAACATCAGCTGATCATAGGATCCTGGAAACAGAGATCAGGCTCTCAGGATCAATCTTAACACATATATTGTCAGCAAATATGCCATTCTCCAAGAAGTCAGACTTAAGGACTTCAGGATAAAGGCCCTCATTATCAAGGCCAGTGTCTGAGGGTTATCTTTCCCAATGTCAGAGATCAGACAGTCAAGGGTGGCCTCAATGCTGAACCTATCCATATTGAAGTTTGCCTTGGTGGGTTTTGATCTTTTGACATTCATGGTGAATGCCCTCAGCTTTATGCTAGGTGTTAATATCAATACCATCAATATGGACAGTTCTGCTTGAACTGCCCTCAAAATTTGTATCCCTCTACATTATTAGCTCAACCAGAGATGTTCTTTTGTATAAGCCTCCAACTGTCCACCCTTTCAGCAGTAGGGGAGAGGCATGAGAGTCTCACACAGGGTCTTTCTGGAACCATCTCAGTTTCTTCATCTTCCTCGGGTCTGTCATCCTTGAGGACTGGTAAGAAGAATACATGCTAAAGGAAACATATATGCTGCCCTTTAAACCCTCCTAACCCAGATACAGAGGCTGAAGAATGTATAAAATCATTGCTTTTCCCTCTAGTGACCCACATTTGAGGAATTTATTGAAGTGACGAGGCAGAGGGGCTGATGCTCTACATTATTCATGACCCCTCCACAAAAGAGTTTGCAGAATACTTTCTAGACTTCTGTGTCCTCTTCCTGGATTGTTGCTCCTGTAGACAAACACTGGTGATGAGATCTGCATGGGAATGTCCTGATATTGTGGCACTTGTCATGGAGAGGAGAGGACAGATGCAATGGTCAGGCATGACTGCTGAAGAAGGTAGAAAAGGGCAATGAAATGAGATATGTGGCAACAGTTGATGTGACACCTCGACCCCATGCAGAAAAATGAAAAAAATAGGGTTGATGAGTTTTCTTTTTACAATGATGTCTGAAATATATGAATAAAGTGCATATATAATTTCATTTACACTTTTAAAGTTTGGATACTTAAATTATTTTTTTTGCTCTTATTATTACAGCGTGTTTTCTATTAAATTTTGTTTTATTGTAAATGTATTTTCTTGGAGTTTTAAAGATTCTTGGATAGGATTAATTGGAAAGCATTCCTTTACAATTCACTGACAGAAATGGAATTACATCTAGCTAAACAGGGGAAGAGCTGAGAAAGAGGATTTCTTACTTGGCTGCATTCCTATTTACCTGCATTCTTATTTAACTGCAAGTGCTGTGAGACTGCTGTTGATGTGTGACTGCACTCAATTTTCCCCACCCAACTCACCCAGTCCATCCTCTATTAATAAACTTAATAGCTTTTGAGCTGTTCACCCTTACTGCAAATTTGGCTTTGGAACATTCTCCTAGTCTCATCCCATCTGCTCATTCTAATGGGCACTGAAAGATCAAACTGGGAAGGCCATTCCCGTTAGGTTCTTAAAGCTTGAGTTAGTCTCTGTTTCATACCATCCCATTCACTTAGTGTGTGCTGCAATATTCAGAGCATTAATCCCTTTTTTCTGTCTTACTTTTAAAATCTGTAACATCTAAGGCTACACTACCCATTATTGGATAGCTTAAGAACAGCTTCTCAGGGACCAGCTTGGGAAAAGTGCTACTGTTTTGCTCCTGGTGACAGAAGGAGCTGAAGGCTATTAATTCCTGTTGGTATCTGACTGGGCAGTGTGTATCAGGCTTCACTGAGTGGTCTAGTTGTAGTCTGGGAGAGAACCACTTCAGGGCATTTGTGCAGGTGGGCTGTCTGTTACAGCCAGCTGGTGTAGGTTCGATCCAGCGTTATCTACCAAGGGAAAACTATAACAAGTGTACAGCTGGGCTGATTCTACTTCTCAGGAAGCAGATCAAGATTAGTGCTACTCTTTTGTTTTTGGTGAGGCAATGAGCTAAGGATCATTGATTTCTAACTAAATGCATCTGTGTTGACACCAGCACTATCCCCACTATCAGACAGAGAGCACCTTCAGTATTAAACTGCAAACATTATAGGCTGTGTTCCCCCTTCAGGTAAGCACTTGGAAATATGGACTTGCAGCTTCCAACCATCTCTGTAGCCAGCTTAGTTGAAATGAGTATCCTGGGACAATGTAGCAATTGGGAGAATTTTAGATGGGGAAGTTAAACTGGAGATGTAAGTTAGCATGTTCTGATTTAGATGGTTTTGCTGATAAAGAAGCAATACACTAAAAATACAGATGTCTGTCAGAATATGTTTGAAATCTGTGAAATAATTTTAAAACAATAAGAGTTGTATACAATGACCAATGGGACAAAGGTGAATTAGTGTATCACTGAATGTGCCAAGAAGTTATTCAGCCATATATAACACAGGAACATAATAATTGAAGGAGTTAAAATAGTGAAATGTATCAGGTATCAGAAGAGGTTTTGGTACTTGCTGTTCCAATTGAGAAACCGGTTGAATAACTGGGCATGAGGATTGTGTGTTCCGAGGGGTAGTGGCCAAATGAGTCACTGTAAGAGATAAAGCCATCTCTATTGCTTTGAAGGCTGGACACCCCCCCCCCCCCAAGAGGGAAGGAAGCCCAGAACCGAGATAGACTGCTTCTGGACTGAGGTCATCTTCACACTCTGAGAAAACCATCCCCGAAACAGAAGCCAGAGCTGAACTAAACTGTGCTGATACTCCAAGGTGCATGGAAGGCTCCGAAAAAATCGGAGTTGACCCCTGCCCCTCAGAGCTGGCATGACAGATATGGCTCTGGGAGGGCTCCAGTTCTGATACAACCAAAGAACTCAGGGTATTGACTGGTTCTGAAGAGCAGGAAATCTCTAGAGCCAGTACAGTCACTGCCAGACAACTCAGAACTGTAAACTCCAAAACCTTGGTGGAAGTCATAGGAGGAGTGGTTAGAGGGATGAATGAATGTGCGGCTCCTAAACTCAAGGGAGTTGGATCCAAAGGGAGTTCTGTAAGAACTCTCACCCACAAAATTTTATTCATCAATCTCTCCACGTCTAACTCTGTAAGGCTTTTGGTGTAATGGACTGACGACAGAGAAGGGGAATTTGGACTTCGAAGAAAGACCTCTGGGAGCTCACCCACAAAGGGGTCTATAAATGGTGAGTAACTTGTCCTGGGTAAAACTTCTTGCTTTGAAATATCCAAAGTCTGCACCATCGGCGCCGATAAAGAAGTGGAAGGTAAGGTCTCTGTACTGAAGCCTTTGGCGATGAGGGTTTTGTCACAGTAGTGGTGGTAGGTGCCGGGGACTTGCCCAGTACAAAAGTCTTTAAGCCAAAGTACTTCAGATCTGATAAACTCTTCAGAAACAAGGATTTAAGTTTCTTAGTTGCTGGTGCTGACAGGGAAGTTGGCGCTGACAAAGTCCTCTTTTTACACTTCTCCAAGGAAGATGAGAAAGAAGGGGATGAAATATCTGTTTTGCTTTTATCTGTAGCAGATATGGCCTCTCCAAAGGCAGAAAGGATCAAATCTTTTAAAATCAGTTTGTTTTTTCACTCAGTGAATGCTCTATGGCTAAAGCCTAGACAGATACTGCAGTCCTCCTATAACTGAGCAACGACCCAAACAATACACACACAGTAGATGTAAGTCAGATAATGGTATCTTGTGGCCACACTTCTGGCATTTTTTAAGCCAGAAGGGGCCTAAGCTTTCTCAGCCATAATATAAAAAATTGGGCTGGAAGGCACACACACACACACACACACACACACACACACACACACACACACACACACACGCACACACACACACACACACACACACACACACACACACACACACACACACACACACACACAGAGCACTCACGCATAAGGAGAAATACAGAATAGATTTAAAAAGCTAACTTTTTTTTTTTTGATAGAACAGGAGCGGGAAGAGGCTCTCAGTAATGATACTTAAAGAAATACACAAATGTACGAAAATGGGCTATCAATGATGACAACAAAGAGATACACTAACGTGTAACAGTGAATGATATAAAAGGGCAGAGGAACAGTAAAAAGGGGAAAAAACAGTAAAAAAGTTTAGAGAGAAATTAGAAGATTTTTCCTTGGAAAAAGCAACAAAACTCAAGAGCTCCGGTGAATGCTTCTATCTGGAAAAGTGGCAAATAAAATCTGAGGTATTTGGAACACAGAGATTGTGGGCAGAGGGGAAGCTCGAGAGTTTTTGGTCAGCTATAGTAATTTTATTTTATTTTATTTTACATTTGTTAACCGGGAAAGTCCGACTGGACGCAGGTCCATTTTCAGCAGAGGCGCGGGGAGAAAAGCTCCAAGCAAACAATACAATTCAATAGTGAAAACACAGCAGCATCTAAAGATACATAATAGTAATATACATATAGGATACATATATGCAGTACATACAGTATATAGTACAGTATAAAAGAACACTCCAACATAAGTGAGCAGTGAATATATAAAAAGAAACATTTTTTTTTCTCTCGAGTTGGGTAGCAAGCATTAGATACTAAGCAGATTACTGGCAACAGGACATAGGGAGGAGACAATTATCCCTAATAATGGCCAAGTCAGTTCTGATGTCGGAACCAAACCCGTATGTCCAGGATAAAATTAAATTTGACAGCATCTCTCAAACATTTATGTGCTAAATTCCACATACATTGCACTTTCATCTTTTGAAACTGCTTCCCAAGCAAAAAAAATGAAACATCTGTTGTGATGTCTCTTTTTTTTTTCTTTTTTTTAGGTTCATAAATTCATAGGTATGTACTAGGCTAATTCCATGAAGCAAACAGATCAAGGGCCTTTTTAAGCCTAGACATGCATCCCAAATCTCTGACAAGTTCTTGTACCCTCAATACATTTAAGCAGGGGCTTGGGAGATGAAACATTTATAAGTAGGAGCCTGGGAGATGAACCATTTACAGGCTGCCTGTGTCCATCAGAGACACAGGTGCCAAACCACTGATGAATTTCCTGTTCTCAGTACAGTTGTCCAAATTACACTTGAACTGGGATAGGGATGGGATGCCTGTTCCAGAGAAGGGATAGTTTGTGGACTCCATACCTGTTTCTCCAGCTGGTCCTAGTTATAGCACAGGCAAGGTTTAAGTAATTAGAATGGATAATTCAGGTGATATTTGTTTTCTTGATATGCAGGAGATCTATCAGGGTGGGGTCTGACAATGCCTTGTATGCCAGGCATAGTTCTCTCCTCAACAGCCTGTAGGACACAGAATACAGGGATATGGCATTGACGAGGTCTGCACAGGGCATTTTACTTACACCCTGTATTCTTTTAGTGAGGAACCTTAGTGGATGTTCCAATTGCTGGATGTGCCTGGTTAGGTACATACCAAAGGGGGCATCATACTCAATGACAGGTCTGATGAATGCCAAATACAGTGGAACAATGACCTCCTTGGACCTAGATTCCATACTTTTATTTATAAGTTTTTTTTTAATCTCCCTTATGATCATCTTGAGATTTCTTAAAAGTAAACAAATATATGCAAGGTCTGAAGAGGACTCTGTAATCTTAGGAGATGCTGTATTACAAACAAGTCCCTCCTTTTCCTCATTCATTGTATTTAGTAGCAGTAACAAATCACCCAACATCACATTAACCATGCAGGATGTATCCTCTTCACAATATTTTAAAAAGATCCAAGTCTAATAGTTCCTTAAAGACTAAACACAAGTCACCCACATGAACCTATAAAACTCTAAGTGCAGTGACAGTTCCCTTAAACTCTTTGTATAGCTTTAATTTTGTAGCCAACCAGTGTTAAATATTTGTGCAGCTTTAATTTTGTAGCCCCACTATTTCATTTGTGAGAAAACTGAATTGTTTGTAACAGCACAATGTTTCTAGTTCGAGAAGTCATAATGTGCAGTACTGTATAACTGTCTGAATCACTCCCGCATGCAGAGGCATAATTATTTCTCTGGATAGCCCTAATATTACCTTTTATTATTAGACTAAATCTCAAAATGCACTCGCTCAAAGCACTCCTTAAAATGGAGAACATCGACATCTGTGCAGTGACTGAGACCTGGTTCAAGGTTCCGGAGAGCACCCCAGCACTACCAGGCTATAATCTTTCGGCCCCTAAACCTGGACTGAAGCACTAAAGGTGGTGGTGTCTCCATATTCATAAAGGATATACACACCTCCAGGCTAGTAGCCCAACATAACACATCAGAGATAATTCAGGTACAACTAACACTGGGTGAAATTGCAATCCAGGTTGTAGCCTGCTCTAGATCCCTCACCATGTCCCAAGACTCCCACTACACATTCCTAAACACACTGGAAAATATTAGAGTACAACCCAATACCCTTATACTGGGAGACTTTAACTACCCCTCCATTAATTGGGAAAATTACTCATGTACCAACACACTTGCTCAACGTTTTCTGGAATTCATTAATTCCAACGCCCTGGACCAACTCATTCTTACCCCTACCAGGGGTAGAAACATCCTTGACCTGGTCATCACTAACATGGCTGACCGTTGCTCTGCACCAGTAATCAATTCCTCCCTGGTCAGATCTGACCACAAGCTAATCACCATGGATATCCACATCCCACTCTCACCCTCCCTAAAGGAAACCACTGTAAAAAACTTCTCCAAAGCCAATTTTGGACTTCTAAAAACAGAGATGGCTAACTTCACGACACCCATGCAAATGGAAAATAGGTGCATGACTTAGTCATACACCAATGCACTGTATGAGCACATACACAAGTGCATGGAACGGACCATACCAAACATAACCTAGATGCTCTCCTCCAAAAAAAGGAAGCCAATCTGGTGGTTCCTCACCATAAACAAACTCTACAACAGAAGGAAACTATTGCAGAAAAGGGTGAAGTCCCAAGACTGGAAAAACTCCCTTGTTAGCCTCAGCAAAAAACTGAGATCCATCATCAAATCCTCTAAAGCTAGCTACAAAAACAAAATTGCTGCAGATTCTAAAGACAACCACAAGGCATTCTATAGTTAAGTCAAGAATCTACATGGCAATACTCAGATTTGCTCCAAGTTACAGCACAATGGCAATACATATACAGAACCAACTGATATTGCCAACATATTGGCCGACAGGTTCAGTGTGAAGTTTACCCCCCCTTTTACCTTCTAAAGGGCCTATCACAATACCGGAGGAATGCCAAGTCCCTATTATCACTGCTACACAGGTAAAAAACACACTGTCCAAAGCTAGGAATACAGCTTCCATGGGACCTGATAATATCACTGGCTGTACTCTACATAAATTACAAAGTGAACTGGCACAACACCTGAGTACACTGTTCAATCACAGCCTCATTTCAAGCTTTGTTCCTACCGAATGGTGCACTGCTATGGTCATCCCACTCTACAAAGGAGGAGGGACTACAGACCCTGGGAACTACTGCCCCATTAGCCTGATGAGTCTGATATGTAAGGCTATGGAGTGCATCATCATGGACCTTATAAACAAGGACATAGGGGATCTCCAAACTCTGGACCCCACGCAGTTTGGGTTTGTGAAAGGTAAATCATGTCTGCTCAACCTGATAGACTTCCTCAATTCTGTCACCAGAGCTGTGGATGAGGGCAAGGTAGTTCACACAGCCTACCTAGATCTTGCCAAGGCCTTCAACACCATCCCTCACTCAGGAAACATAGATAGACTGGGTCTATATTATAAGATCAATGGTTGAAAACATCGAACACCATATGGTCGATGTCTTCAAAGATCGAACTTATAAAAACAACAAAAAAAATAAGAAAAAAGTACCCTAATGGGTTTAAGCAGGGGGGAAAGCCCCCCTGCACCCCCACACCCCCTGCTACTTAAATATACCAATTCCGGGACCACACTAAATGGCAGTAAACTGAAATCTCCCCTTACAGAGATTTCCGTTTGCACGTTCGATGTTGTGTGCTTTCGCTATTCTCATGTCGACAATATTAGCTTGATATTATCGGCTTTTGAGAATATAATATAGACCCAGATAGACTCACTAAACTAGGCATAAACCCCTATGTCATAAGATAGGTTGCCAACTGGCTCACTGGTAGAACCCACACTGTGAAAGTAGCAGACTCCAAATCTGACTACCGACCAGTTACAAGTGGTGTCCCACAGGGTTCTGTCCTAGGTCCTCTCCTGTTTGGCATCTACTTCTCTGAAGTTCAAGCCAACACAAAGGGACTCTGGCTGACCAAGTTCGCAGATGATTGCAAACTGGGAGACATTATTGACTCTCCAACTGATTTAGACATTCTACAAAAAGGCCTCACTGACACCAGTGACTGGTGCCAGAATCATGGCCTTAAGCTGAATGCCAAAAAGTGCATCGCCATTCCCTTTGGGAAAAATTCGGTGCCCATAAACTACAACATAGGCAGTAGTCCACTAAACACCAAAGGTGTGATAAGAGACCTGGGGACACAGGTTGACAGCAACCTCTCCTTTGATAACCACATTGCCACTGTAGTCAGAAAGTCCTTCTATGTGGCACATTTCATTACAAAAGGTTTCTCATCCAGGAAGAAAGAGGTCATAATCCCTCTCTACTCGTTCCTCATTAGACCTATTATAGAATACAATACCTCATTTAGTATGTACCTCACTAGACACCTACAACAACTGGAAAGGCCACAAAAATACCTCACTAAGAGGATCTTAGGCCTTAGACACATGCCCTATATGGACAGACTCAAAAAACTCCAGCTATACTCTGTCTCTTATCGCCTACTTAGAGGCGATCTCTGCTTGTCCTACAAAGACATGTCTGACCCAGAGCTGCTAGATATGCTACACCTAAAGAAATCCCAATCCCTCCATGCCATGCACTCCAGGGACCTAAACCTCATTACCACAATAAACAGAACATGCTGGAGGGACAGGTTCCTAACCCAGAGATTTCCCATACTCTGGAACAAACTTTCCATTCACGTCAAGCAGAACACTTCACTGGCCCTCTTTAAGAGAAATCTTGATGAGTGGTTGGGCAATAGGAAGTTCATCCTCACTTCAGTGGCCTTGCTTGACAGGGGCACTGGGAACTAACTTTGGGTGGCATGATGCCTGGGAATCTTCTTGGGCTAGGCTTATATAGGCTCCAGGGCCGTTAGCCTAGTACACACCTATGAACCTATGAATCTATGAGCTATCTCCAGTGCTTTCCTGCAATGCAGACATTTGATCTTAACTAAGAGTGTTCTGTAGAAGTGTGCCATGGTCGCCCATGACAATAACTTGAGTATAGAACAAAAGGATTCATACCCAAAGTTCATAGTATTCTTCTCAAAGTACATTATATTAACTTTTCTGATGTTGAATGTAAAGTTGTTGTTAGAGCAACATAAGTATGCAGTTTCTTGGTTCTTCTGCAGGTCCGTTGCATCTACAGTAGATGCCACAATACTGACAACTTTACATATTTTGTTACTCTCACATGGTTACCTACTCTTACCTCAAAAAGAAGCCAGGAAATAATAAAAGGTTTAATAGTGAACACTGTCATCATTACACTGACTTTGAGAGTACATAGCACACACACACACACACACACACACACACACACACACACACACACACACACACACACACACACACACACACACACACACACACACACACTAAGTTGTATGAGGCAATTAATGGCAAAGCAGTATTTTTAACTGTTTAAGCATTTCAAATATAACTACATGAGAAATTATGCTAATTGCTTTTGTTAGCCCCAAATATGCTGTGAGAGTTATCAAACCTTTATCTGTGGCAGCAATTACTTGTTCAAAGAATGCTACCAAGTTTAGAAAGCAGGACCTTCCCTTGAGAAACCCATGTTAATCCTGTTCGAGGAGTAATATGTCTGCTATTTCTTTCTGTAATGAATCCATGATCACCTTTTTCATTACTTTGCAAAACATGCAAATTTTTACCTGGACCTGAAGTAATATCCATTTTATAATAGGAAGGTATGATAGATAATGGATACTAAGTGTATATTTATAAGCACTACAACAGTAATTCTTAAACAAGCATTTTGTAATTGTTATACAGATAAAGCTGGATGAGCAAGTCTTTCCTTATTAAGAACATAACTAACTATCAGGTGTTAGCTTGGCATCTGTAACTTTCTCAGACTACTAAACCTCATTCCTTTGTCCATAATGCTGTGCTTGTAGACCTTCTTCTTCAGGTCTCTAGCATGCTGTACCAAGGTCGACAAACACAAATGTACACAAGGCTGCACTGTGAAAGAAGGCCTGAGATGCGGCTACTACTCTAGTGGAATGTGTTCAAGGTTCAAATGGCAAATCTTTATTATACCTTCAACAGCACAGCTTAATACAGTCATTTAGTCATTTTTCTGAGGTAGCTTTAGACACTTTGCATACTTTTTTTTTTTTTTGAAAAGCACATAAACAACTAAGGATCCTTTGTGAACATTTAGGTCCTGTGCACACAAAATCTAAGCAGCTGCTGTCAGGGAACATTCCTATGGTACAATAAATGTTCTCCCTTAGCATAGCTAGGGGAAAAATGCAACTAAACTTGTTGAGGTTAAACTAAGTAGCTTTGGTTTTAAAGAAAGATTGCTGTGTACAGACACCCAACCTTTATGCAATACAATGTAAGGAGGGTATACTGACAAAAGCTTGTAACACTGATGATCTTCTAGCTTAAGTAATAGCAACTAGAAAAAAGAGTTTCCAAGACAAACATTTTAACACTGCAGAAAGAAACTGATTCAAAAGGAAGGGAAGTGTGAGCTTTTCCAGCACAAAATACAAATCTTATAATGGAATATAATCCATAGTAGGAAGTCTGAGAACAAAGGTTCCCTTTAAAAATGCTTCATATACTTTCAAAATAGTTACACAATTCAGTATGACCTTTGATGAAAATTAGATCTAGTGGCTTATGATTTAATAGATGAGTAAAAGAGGCCAGAGAGGGACAGTTAGACAAGGCCTGAAGAATTCTTCTGGTTCTGCTCAAAAGGAAGACAGCAGTTTCCCTCACTGTTACCAGTTACCCTATCTCTGCAAAGGCAACTATTGAGAAAATTACCACAAAACTTCTTCTTCCTTCTAGAACCTGGTATTCATGCTGCTGACCACACCAAAATCAAAGCTTGCATGAACTCCACTGCATCCTTGAAAAGGTGTTTTGCACAGCCAGGCACTTATAGCAACAGCTATAAGGGTTTTGCCCTTGTTTTCAATTTCTCCAGATAGACTTTGACTTTAGGTCCAAAAAGAGTGGTGTCCTGAAAAAGTGAGTTTAGAAAAGCTGCTTTGATGTCTTCTGCAAAGTCAATATATTGAATATGAGTATGTCATTGCATACTGATACTGGTGTCTGTAGCTCATGTTGAACCCTCAACAAAACTGTACGCTAGTCTCACGATGCCAGTCAATATGAAACAGACAGGTGCCAGATGGAACTGTAGTTTCTTTTTTAAAGGTTCACTGGGCAATTGGTCCAGCGACTATCACATCTTACTAACCAGTTTTCAGTGAAGCTGCATCATATGAGCATATAGTTTATACCCTCAAAGAAAATAACTGTGAACAAAACATTGGCGGCTTTGTTTCCATGCTCTGAGATAAAATATTGGCACATGCAAATAAACAATTTTTACATATGGACTGTTTGAGGTTAAAATCTTTTATTACTGTGAGATTGCCATAATACTGGAACAGTGGAATAGGGCCTTTACCCAGTTTTGTGCAATCTCAGAGTTGGTATATTTAATTAACAGGATGTGTGGTGGGTGCAGAGGGTGCATCAGAGTTTGCTCTCCCTGCAAAAACATTGTTTTTTATTTGCATGTTCTGAGATTTTGTCTCAGAGCATGCAAATAAAGCCATCACTGTTTTTAGTTGATTATTTTGGGTTCACATTTTTCAAGTTTTTTGTATGTTTATACCATTACTGATAGACAGATAGATAGATAGATAGACAGACAGATAGATAGAGATAGATATATAAATATATCTAGAGATATACAGATGTGTATATGTGTGTGTGTGTGTGTGTGTGTGTGTGTGTGTGTGTGTGTGTGTGTGTGTCTCTCTCTCTCTCTCTCCCCCTCTATATATATATATATATATATATATATATATATATATATATATTAATGAAAGGCATAGATAATATAAGACTAGAACTTACGTTATGTGTATCTTTCATTATTCCATTATTATAACACATCATTTTCTGGTTCAGGGACATTGCAGAAGCACTGTATCTTCCCTATCTTTAGCTGATTACATGTTTGTGAGAGTGTGTGTGTGTGTGTGTGTGTGTGTGTGTGTGTGTGTGTGTGTGTGTGTGTGTGTGTGCGTGTGTGTGTGTGTGTGTGCGTGCATGTATGTGTACACACACGTACATACACGCACATAGTGTGTATTATTCAGTGAAAAACTATGTTAATGAAAGTTCAGTTAAACAAGACTGTTTCATTCCCCAGTCAGTAGTGATACAATCCTAAAAAAGCAAGAGAGCACTTGGAGCTTTACAGAAGGATTGTGAATACAGGCACCTCAAAAAACACTGACAAAAAAAAATAATTTTCTGTTAACTGGGATTTTCATTAAGTGAGTTTGGAGGTTAAAACCACGCCAAGTGCAAACACACACACACACACACACACACACACACACACACACACACACACACACACACACACACACACACACACACATGCCAGATTGAGACAATGTTTAAATATTTTCATGGGGTTCTCCTACATCCCATACACCCTTATGCAGGAGTTGTGCATTTGTATGGCAGATGGTAGATGGACTTCCTCCTCAGGGTGCTTACTCATTAAGTAGGATCACTTCTGCAAGTACTGCAGGCTATAAAAAGAACATACAACTCACATGCACATAATACTAATTTGCCTATTAAGCACCTTTGCAAAGGTCTTTTTTTCTTTTTCTTTTCAGCTGTCCCTTTTTGGTCCCTAACTACTTGATCCTTGCATTCTGCCTCACATCAGTCTTTCCAAACTTGTCACTCAGATAATGTATATCCTCACCATCACTCACCATTCTTCAGATAAGGATGATGGAGGCATCACAGTGTCTGCGGAAAATGAAGATGACCACTCCATTGCCCAGAATCTACATGTAGTTCCTCTCACTATCAATGTATGCATGTTTCTTTGTGTCCATGTACCAACATGACAACTAATCCAGTTGTCTCATATACGCCTCTGAATGTTGCTGTATTCCAAGTTCTACTGTGGATGAGCACCACAACAACAGCACATCAAGGCCCCATCCCCACAGCATGTGGAAGCAGCACTTTGCTATGTCTCATGTTAGTTGACTTGCTCTCCACTGACAGACTTACGTCTCTGACTACAGGAACTGGCCAGCCTCTCCTTACTGAACCAGGACAGTTATCTAAAAACTAATATGAATGACAACTAAGTTCATTATCTGACCCCTGGACAGCTGAACTCTGGCTTCTCATTTACCAAAGCTACCTGCTGTATAATACAGTGTGGGCAAAGTGCTTACCATTAAAACAGAAGTGTATCACTCAATATGCAACCGTAATCTTATTATGTTGCCTACATTTAAATTCATATAAATATTATACAATATTATACTGCTGACAGCTGATGACTGAATGCCTTATCGGTCCCTACAGGTTCAGTGGTTTATATATACTCATTTATGAGTTCCATGCTATTAATCCACTAATTTGCCATAATGAATATTATGCTAGCCCAAAAAGTAATCAACTAAATTATCAAAAAAAGTCATTGACTTTCTTCCATTTTCCTTTCTACCTTATATTTTTCCTTGATAAAAGCAAGGAATTAAGAAAATCCCACTTATCCATTAGGAAGAAATCATATTAACAAACCAGTATGACAGAAGGCTAATAATGATTCTTCCTTCACCTCTCATTCTGGCACATTAGTGGAGTAATGGCATTGAATTAATTAATGGTTACATATAAACTACTGAACCCACAGGGACAGGTAAGTAATTCAGTGATCACCTGTCTGCAAACTGATGACTGGTACAGTGACATATAAGCTAACAAATGATACATAGGAGAAAGGATTAACCTTAGATATGGTTGTATTCTGTGTGTGAATGTGCAGGCTACATGGGGAAGAGATTCATGGTGCTGTCTTGCCCTGCCTGCACTGTAATTAACAGGAAGTTTCAGCGAGGCCTCTGTTTTGTGCTTGCTTTGCATGGCCCCACCTGCATGGATTTGTTAATGAATATGGGTTCACAGCCAAGCAGCATGCTAGTGTACTGAGACTGGCAGGGACAGGGTTAGTCAAGATGAAGTCAGCATTGCATACCTTTGCGGATATTGCCATCAGGAGAGTGTGCAAAGTCTCCAGTGGAGAGTAAAAAGCAGGCGCGGTCTCGGTTATATCTCTCCCTTGATCCAGGAGTGACAGGAGATTTCTCCTCTGGTGACAGGGCCTGATCAATTGTTGGGCAGTCCTCATTCGCCAGTGCTGCATTTGCTGCATCACCATTCTGTTTAGAGTCTACAAGGGATAAAAAGAAAAACATGTTAATGGATAAAATACAACAATCATTTAGTCTTCAGTTTCTAACCATCTGTCTCACTACAGTGAAAGTATTTATGCATAAAATAGTGTCAAGAACAGCTTCACTCCAGTGTCTTAGAAGAACAAGTGAATCTCAGTCTCTAGCTTACAGTATCAGTAAATGCAAGGTGTCCTTTATGGCTGCAAAACAACATTCAACTACACCAAATAAATTCTATCCTTTTATGCCTGCTTTAATACCAGGAAAATGAACACATTTTAATCCGACTCTAGCATATACATAGTTGACAAAGTTTCATACTTATAACTGAAGATGTTAAAAACTGCAAAGCAGCCTTTCATCAGCTGTACAATTACACTCAGTCACAAGAAGGAACCATAACTCTATACAATTAGAAATAGGGATACTACGAAACAAGATAATATGGTTAGGACAAGTTATCATGACTGCAATCAACTGAATGATGATGTAAGTTCAAGCAAACAGCATGTGTACTCATCTCTGTTTTGTGCGCATTTTACACTTTCCTACTCAAATGTTTTTTTTTTTTCTTTGCTTGTGCGTTTCTTACTCTGGCTTCATCTAGCAGATCGATTTGTTCCAAGCTGCATGTACCATCAGCTGTTGGAACAGACATTCATATCAACCCTACTACCTGTAGGCAGCAGATATACCCTCAGACAGGGTAGACAAGTTATACAGTCTATCATAAAGAGTACCAGGTGACTTTTTAGTTCCTGCACTGTTTACAAATCCCAAAGGATGTGAAGTCTGCAAAGCGTTCTTTCAGTGAATGAGATCACACGTTTTATCATTCTCATGCTGAAGGTCTATGACTAGAACTATCTTGTTCTGCTTCTCAGTCAATGATTACAGATAACATGTCCTTTCCTGCTCAAACACCAAATTGTGGAGATAGTTTCAAACTGAAAAGGTCCATCCGCCAAGGCACTATTACTTTGATAAACAGCCCACTAACCTAGCTTCTTTTATTAAATGCATCTAAAACTTACCATAGCTTTAGTATAATACCATAATAACTTATACACACACACACACACACATATATATATATATATATATATATATATATATATATATATATATATATATATATATAAATATATATACAGTTGTACCAAAACAACTGCTCTTTGATACCGTCATGCAAATTACTAAAATAGACTGACAGAACTTCTTATGTGAGATCCATATCAAATAACACTTTGCATTCTTAATAAAAATAATAGAACAGGATTCAAACTGGAATTGCTTGTTTAAGCCACTGTTAATTAAGTTAAAACAAAAGATGCACACTTTTATCTTTGTCAGAGCTTCATCAGATCTAAGTTATACATGGCAGTAACAAGTAATATATATACTTTTCTGTTTTCCATATAAATAGCCATGTAAATTACAATGAAGGCTTTACACCAAGCGCAATTAAACAGATCACATTAAATGACAGTGACAGTGATTCAGACAGGGTAGATTAGATACAAATAAATCAAAAAATATGTAATGTGTATGTATATCTTTACATCTATATATCTATCTATCTATATATTGATATATATATATATATATATATATATATATATATATATATGGATCTACTTTACAGGAGCGAAATGCCAGTACACCAACTTTTAAAATGCTGAGATGAAAAAAACAAAAACTGACATTCCTGACAACTTAAATCTCTGACTATCAAAATAATGAAACTCATTAAGGCGATTTTCAAAACACCAACAAAACCAACACAGACGTGCGACCCTACCCCATAACTGATATAACCATACAAGTCCCACAAATGAAAACATTGTAAATCAAACTTCCAGCTCTGCAAATCCAAAACTACAAAATCCGACTTACCTCACATTTAACACAATTACAAATGTAAGAACTCATATAGCATAAAGATAGCACTGTCACTTTAAAACTCCATACTATGTACACAACTCTAACCTAAATCCCACACAACAACCAATACCCATATACTACTACAAAATCCCATTGAATATTCATGATGGTATCTACACCACCTTCATGAATATTCATTGGGAACTCCTCAATTCCATTATCACAATTATTTTATTTATTACTTTTAGGCTTTTGCAGGGGGGCTGTGTCTTGAAGGTAATCAAATTAGTACTTTGTTTGTCCTATAGTGATAACTTATTCTATAGGCTGGGAATAAGTGGAATTAGGAAACTATTTCTGCATTTAGTATGGTTTATTTGTGGATGTAGATTTAGGCCCTTCATGTGGTGTTCATGTGGGTGTTTATAGAAATACTGATTTTACAAAGAAAGTGAAGGTCAAATCGGATTGGGTCTTTCATGAATCAAAATGCAAAACATAGGTCACCTCGGAGCAACCTGTAGGCTACTTGGTATAATGGGAATTGTGCTAATCTATCAGGATAGCTGAAATATTTAAGACCTTTGTTTTTCTTGGTAAGATGTCTTTGTGGCCTTTCTAGGAGAGCAATATGCTTTATAAATGTATACATACCAAATGGGTATTGTATTCAATGAAGGGTCGGATAATGTAAGAGTACAATGGCAGTATGACTTATTTGGCTCTAGAACACATTATCTTGGAAACTAACTGATGCAGATAGAAGGATTTTTGACTATGTGGAAACATAATGATCAAATAAAAGAGACGTGTGCACATAGGTGCACAAGTATCATATGACTGTCACTGTCGAAGGGTAGCACCATTTAAGACATATGGAGTGGAAACTGTTTTTCTTTTTAATGAATAGTTCTATACCTCACTTTTATGCATTTAACTTCAGACCATTTTCAATATACCAGGTATGTGAATAGTCCAGTCTTAGCTGGAGCTGTTTAGTACCAATAGATGAGTGAGTAAAAGAGCACAGCTCGCAGTCATGAGAAAATTCATCACCCACACATCTAGGATATTGGACTGGACATCTGGAAAATAAATGCCAAACAGGAGAGGTGCCAGCACTAATCTTTGTGTACCCCACTTGTTATAATTTTATGTAAAAAGAGGAAACTATCAACTTTTACTAGTGGATATCTGTCAGATAGCCAACTTGCAAACCACTGGACAGCATGTGGGCTTACATTAAATGTTTCTAATTTTTTAGCAGTACTAGTATGGAGGATATTGTCAAAAGCCTTGATCTGACTGAGAAAAACAGTATGCTCTGAGTGAACATTGTCCACAGCCTCTTTAAACTTTTCAAAGATCCTTACTAGGCATAAGAGACAGGACCAGACATTCATAAAACCAAAATGATTGGGATCTAGATTCAGATCTAGATCCATTAAGTTGCTTGTGTCTGCATAAATGAGTTCGGCTATGATATGTTCCATGATTTTGCATATAAGGCAGGTGAGGCTAATATGCCTGTAATTGCCTGGATCTGTAGATAGGGCATCCCTGTGTAGGGGAGTCACAGTTGCTGCCCTCCATTAATCAGACATAAACCCTGTGGCTTGGCTAAGGTTGAAAAGTTTAAGTACAAGCACAGATTGTTAATGATGAGAGTGCAGCCTAGTCTGCTATCTGGTCTCAAGTATTACTTTAGTCTTTGTCTGGGATTTTAAGACTTGTTCTAAGGTAATTTCAGGTATACTGGGGACAACATTGTGGAAAGGCGGGATAAAGCTAGCAATAAATTTGTCTGCTAATTTATTGGCTATATACTTGGTATGGGAATATGTGATATCATTATAGAAGGGCACAGTGCACTCTTGGACATTATTCCTTTAATTTCATGGCACAACTGAAGAAAGATGTGTTCTTTCCTTTGGTATCTGTAGTGACCTTAAATTCATCCTCTGCTTTACTTTTTCTAATAGTACTCTTAAGTTAATTGCTGGCATGTTTCAATGTAGTTTTGAGGGGTCTATATTATTTTGTTGAATGGCTATTCAATGAATAGTCCAGTCTTAGCTGGAGCTGTTTAGTACCAATAGATGAGTGAGTAAAAGAGCACAGCTTGCAGTCATGAGAAAATTCATCGAACTGCGAATTTTAACTTAGGAAAACCAGCGGTTGGCTACTGACTGGAATTTGCCCTTTTTCCCACTGTAGCATGATCTTGGAATTGATATATTTAGTTACGGCTGGGGGTGCAGCCCCCACATTGGGTATGCCCCCCACCTTGGCAGGTTTTAAATTTTATTTATTTATTTATTTTTGTGGTCACTTGGTTGGCCAACCGCTTGTTTGCCCTACTTAAAATTTGCTGCTCGATTAAGAACGGCTTTGCTAATCAGGTGTTCGACGAATGGCTATTCGCTGACTAGCCATTTGATGAAATAATATAGACCCAGTTTTGAGATAAGGGGATGGGGATTTCTTACAACTTTTCATAATTTTCTGTATTTTGTTATAGGCTCATAGGTTCATAGAGGTGTACTAGGCTAATGGTCGTGGGGCCTTTACAAGCCTAGCCATAGGATTACCCTGGCATCATGCCACCCGACCTTAGTTCCCAGTGCCTATGTCAAGTAGAGCCACTGGAGTTATCACCAGGGTGAATTTTCTATTTCCCATCCACTCATCAAGATTTCTCTTGAAGTTGGTCAGCAAGGTGCTCTGCTTGATATGTATGGAAAGTCTATTCCAAAGCATGGGCAGTCTCTGGGTTATGAACCTGTCCCTCTAGTACATTCTGTTGATTGTGGAAATGAGGTTGAGGTCTCTGGAGCATGTCGTGTGGAGGGATTGGGATTTCTTTAGCTGTAACATTTCTAACAGAGCTGGGCAGACATGGCTTTGTAAATCAAGCAGAGATCGCCTCTAAGTAGGCGATATGAGACAGAGAATAGTTGGAGTTTTTTGAGTCTGTCCATATAGGACAAGTGTTTAAGGCCTAGGATCCTCTTTGTGAGGTACTTTTGCGGCCTCTCCAGTTGTTGCAGGTGTCTAGTGAGGTACATGCCAAATGGGGCATTGTACGTGATGATTGGCCAAATGAGGGGAATACAGGGAGACAATGACCTCTTTCTTCCTGGATGCAAAACCCTTAGTAATGAGATGTGCCCCTTAGAAGGACTTTCTGACCACAGTGGTAATGTGGTGATCAAAAGAGAGGTTGTTGTCAACCTGTGTTCCTAGATCTCTTATAACACCTTCTGTGTTCAGTGGACTATCATCGATGTGGTAATTCATGGGAACCAGGATTTTCCCAAAGGGGATGATGACTCATTTTTTTGCTACTGAACTTAAGGCCATGGTTCTGACACAAGTTGTTGGTCTTAGTGAGGCCATTCTGTAGGATGTCAACATCACTTGGGGAGTTAATAATAGCTCCCAACTTGCAATTGCCTGTGAACTTTGTCAACCAGAATCCCTTTGTGTTGGCCTGTACTTCAGAGAAGTAGATACCAAATAGGAGAGGACTCAGGCCAGAACCCTGTGGCACTCCACTCGTGATAAGTTGGCATTCTGACTTGGAGTCAGCTACTTTCACACTGTGGGTTCTATCTGTGAGCCAGTTTGCAACCCACCTAGTGATATAGGGTTGATGCCTAGCTTAGTGAGTTTTTCTATGATTCCTGAGTTGGGAATGGTATCAAAGGCCTTGGCCAGACCAAGGTAAGCTGTATGAACCACCTTGCTTTCATCCACAGCTCTGGTGACTGACTCAAAGAAGTCGACCAAGTTGAGCAGGCATGATCAACCCTTCAGAAAACCAAACTGTGTGGGATCCAGAGTTTGGAGATTCCTTATATCCTTGTTTATTATGTCCATGATGATGCGTTCCATAGCTTTGAATATCAGACTCGTCAGGCTAATGGGGCAGTATTTCCTAGGGTCTGTAGTTACTCCTCCTTTGTGGAGAGGGATAACTGTAGCAGTGCACCATTCGGTAGGGACAAAGCCTGAGGTGAGGCTGTGATTGAACAGGGCACACAGGTGAGGTGCCAGTTCACTCTGTAGTTCGTGTAGAACACAGCCAGGGATATTGTCAGGTCCCACAGAAGCTGTATTCTTGGCCTTGGACAGTGCTGTTTTAACCTGTGCAGCGGTAATACTGGGTGCCTGGCAATCTACCGGTATTGTGACCGGTCCTTTGGGGGGGTATAAAGTTGACACTGAATCTGTTGGCCAGTATATTGGCAATATCTGTTGGCTCGGTATAGGAGGTACCATTGTGCAGTAGATCAGAGCAAATCTTGGTATTGCCATGGAGATTCTTTACATAACTATAGAAGGCCTTGTGGTTGTCTTTACTATCTGCTGTAATTCTGTTTTCATAGCTAGCTTTAGAGGATTTGATGAGGGATCTCAACTCTTTGTTGAGGCTGATAAGGGAGTTTTTCCAGTCTTGGGACTTCACCTTATTCCGCATCAGTTTCCTCCTTTTGTTGTAGAGTTTGTTTATGGCAGGGGACTACCAGATTGGCTTCCTTTTTTTGGAGGGGAGCATCTTGGTTCTATTGGGTATAGTCAGATCCATGCATTTGTGTACATGTTCGTACAGTGCATTGGTGTATGATTCAGCGGTCATGCAATTATTCTTCATTTGTATGGGTGCCGTGAAGTTAGCCACCTCTGTTTTTAGGAGCCCAGAGCTAGCTGCGGAGATTATTTTCATGATGGTTACCTTTGCAGGGGGGTGGCATGGATTTCCAAGGTGATTAGTTTCTGGTCGGAGGAGTTGACTACTGGTGACTCCAGGGAGGAGTTGACTACTGGTGTAGAGCAATGGTCACCCATGTTAGTAACGACCAGGTCAAGGATGTTGCTACCTCTAGTGAGGGTAAGAACCGGCTGGTCTGAGGCATTGGAATTAATGAATTCCAGGAAACGTTGGGCAAGTGCATTGGTACATGAGTAGTTTTCTCAATTAATGGAGGGGTAGTTGAAGTCACCTAGTATGAGAGTGTTAGGTTGGACCCTAATATTCACCAGGGTTGTTAGGAATGTGGAGTGTGAGTCTTGGGACATGGTTGGGGACCTATACCAGGCTACGACCTGAATCACAGTCTTAACCAATGTTAGCTGCACCTGAAGTATCTCTGATGCATTATGTTAGACTACCAGTCTGGAGGTGTGCGCATCCTTTATGAATATGGAAACACCACTGCCTTTGGAGCTTCGGTCCAAGTTCTGGGGTCGAAAGGTGTGGAATGAGTTATAGCCTGGTGGTGCATGGGTGCTTTCTGCTGCCTTGAACCAGGTCTCTGTTATGGCACAAATGTCAATGTTCTCCATTTTAAGGAGTGCTTTGAGTGAGTGCATTTTGAGATTTAGACTTCTAGCATTGAGCAGCAGGACCCTCAGATTGCATTTGTTTGTAGCTGTTATGGTGGTAATTTGGTCTTTGGAACACCATCTAAAAAGGCACTATAGGGGTGGCAAGAGCCTTGGCCAGTATCTGGAAGCTTAGGGGTGATAGATGTAGGACATCTCTGGCAAAGCATCAAGGTCTGTCAATCATGTCATCCCAGGCAGACAGATACTGGATCCCCTTAGAATGACACCAGAAACTTAGACAATTGTTGAAATCAATCATTTTCTGCTTGTACTGTGGTATCATTCTGGGTGATCGTAAGATGCTGCTCAGGGCTAGGGTCATACCCGCCTGGGCTACATAATCCGAGAGCTCCTCCATATCTCTTTTCATGTAGTCCAGGGAGGTACGTCTCAGGTCATTCACATCCGCATGTACAATGACAGTCATATTTGTAACTGGTGTTGAGGGACCTGGGTGTGTGCATTATTTGGCAGATCCTGGCACTTGACAGGCAGCTGACTGTTACTTTCTCCTTATTCAACCTAGTGAGTGGGACTTCAGTATGCCTCACTATCGACTCACTTATGACTAGTGTGTTGGGCATGCTGTTTTGCCTTAGGGACTTTGGTTGAGTGGCACACTGTTTTGGAGAGTTAGGCATCTCATGATTAGTGTTGTGTTGTGGTGCTCGAGTGTGTTTCTGCCTTGGAGGTCTCTGCTGTTTGGGTAGATTTTTATTGAGAGCCTCTGCAAAGGTGGTTATGTGGTTTGTGATTTTATGTGAAGGCAGTGATGGTGTGTGTTCTGGAGGGCAATGTGTTCCATGTGGTGTGGCGCAAGTGTTGACCTTCTCCTTCTGACTAGCTATTCCGGTCTTGGCTGGAGAGTGAGTGGCTTCCAGTTTGGAAATAGAAGTGCATCTCTCACAAGTCTGAGTGTTGGGAGGTAAGAGGAGGGGGTTGTCGGTGTACATGAGGCAGTTGCTACATTGCCTCGGGACGCCCAATTTCACCAGGTTAATAGGAGAAAGAACAGGGAACTGACCTTTAGACATGCCTGGAAGGGTGGGCATTAATAATAAGTACTGGATCTGTTTCCTTGTAGAACATTTTTTGTGTGCTACAATAATTGCTACAAGAAGTCTGGTAAAGTGGTAGACTAATAAGCTAGTAAAAGTGCAAGAGAGGAGAGAACTAGCAGATCTAAGGGAAAAATTGAAGAGCAGACTTTGGCACTGCTAAGAAGCTTACAAACAGACCTGGATACAGCAAATCTGTATCTGGAATAGACTAGTTAAAGGAAAGGGGGGAATGCGCACAAATGCATGCTTTAAAATCAGAAAGTTGAAAGAGATGGAAAAAACTACCCAACGGCCAATAAACTACAATTTCTGGGCCAGAAACCACTCCTCTTGTGGTAGATAGGGCACCTAGTGCTTACCACTCCCACTGACAAGTTAGAAGGCTTCCCTCTAACACAGAAAGGCTTGGGGGCTCAGAATCTTACAAACAGTCCTGGATACAGCAAATCTGTATCTGGACTAGACTAGTTACAGGAAAGGCAGGAAACAAGCTTAGAATTTGTTTTTTACAGAAAAACAGCTAAAACAGCACTAAAAACAATTCAAGTGCAGTGCAAGCTAGCACACTTGAGTATGTAGCAATATTAGAGCAAATACAGTTTAAATAAATACAATTTATTCAAACTGTATTCTGAAGTGAATTCAATTATTCTTTTATTCAACTCTGAACAGTTAAAAAGTGCCAAAAAATATACTTATCAGCTGAGAAGCACACTCAGTCAGAACACAAGGAGATTCTAGCAAAATGTATTTATTTTTTTTTTTTTTTACTAAAGTGGAAAGGGAGAAAGCAGGAACAGAAGATAATTAAAGATTAAGAACCTAAGTGGGTTGACCTTTTCATATGTTCTCTCTGTATTAGGTAGAATGAGCTAATGACACTCGACTGGGAGGAGTGTCTCAGATCACATTTACAGTATGGGTGGGCAACTGCAAAGCCACCAAGTATAAGAACAAGACACCAATAGAGAGGGCAGATAAAGGAGCAAGGAGACTCTAGAGAATGCTTTTTAACTGCAAACAAATCAGTTATATGATAATTGACTACAACATAGGAACCTCATAAAAATGCACAGAAAAGCACAGATAGAGCACTCACAAATAGAAAATACAACTCTCAGTATGAAAAAGCAGTTTACAGTTAATTAATTTAGTAAAAATGCAATTAGAGTAATGAAACAGTATCTAGCAATTACAAATACAGTTAAACAGTATAAAACAGTACACAAATGCTGTGAAACAGTAACAAAAGCTTTATAGCAGTGCAAAATGTAGCAGATTAGCTGTATAGCACAATTATAAGTGTTAAAGAAGTGCAATTCAATAAAATAAATGTAAGAAATAACTTATTCTGCTCTTGGAATCTTAAGGAATTTCTGCTTTGTCCCAGTGATGAATCACCATTCCACAGCCTGGTAAATAGAAGCACAGCCCCCTGCAGACACAGGGTTTATATACTAGAAAGGATGGAAGAATATAGAAGCTTGAATTACTACCCAGTCCTGGTAGCCACTGCTCTTAAACCAACTACTCATGCTAGAGAAAGTCAGAAAACCCTATTACTCTCAATAACAAAACAGACAAGACACTATCAGCAGATGATGGCAGCCAGAAACACAGGAAACTCAACAAACAAAACTACCAGGCCTGGATAACAGCAGGCCTCTATCCAGATTATGCTACCTGAGTAGAACACAGAAACCTCCCAACAAATGCACAGAAAAGCACAGATAGAACACTCACAAACAGAAAATACAAGTCTCAGTATGAAAAAGCAGTTTACAGTTTAGTAATTCAGTAAAAATGCAATTACAGTAATGCACACTATTACATCTCTTAGCTCTAGCCACTAAATGAAAGTTTTAAACAGATAAAGGAGCAAGGAGACTCTAGAGAATGCTTTTAACTGCAAACAAATCAGCTGTATGATACCTGACTAGAACACAGAAACCTCACAAAAAATGCACAGAAAAACACAAACAGAGCACTCACAAACAGAAAATACAACTCTCAGTATGAAAAAGCAGTTTACAGTTAAGTAATTCGGTAAAAATGCAATTAGAGTAATGAAACAGTATCTAGCAATGAAACAGTATCTAGCAATGGAAAATACAGTTAAAACAGTATAAAACAGTACACAAATGCAGTGAAACAGTAGAAAAAGCTTTATAACAGTGCAAAATGTAGTCACCATTCCACAGCCTGGTTTATACAGTTTATTAATAGTAGAGTTCCATCAGAGATGCTTATTCGAGAATTTATCATTATATTTAAGAGGACAGGTACTGAATTTTCTATGCAGCTGTTTAGGTGTTAGTAAAAGTCAGAGGTGAATGTGGCAGCCCTTTCAGCTGGGTCCATTTGCAGGGGATTGCTGGTAATTTTACTTAGGTCTTTTATAAGCCGAAGTTGGTTTGTCCTTGTGAAATCCGTAAAAATGTTTTAATTTCGTGGTGGGGTGGTACCACTAGGCCTGACAGAGAACATGAATTCACAGTCCACGGTAAAGCAAGACGACACTGCAGCAAAATAGCGTATACACTTTAATTATCCGCTTTCGTACCAAAACTTCTTCAGAATGAATACAATAAAATCCACTTCCTTCTTAAATAGTAATACCAAAGTCAGGTGATCAATTAAACAATAAAAATCAATTATTACATAAATTCAACTGTTGTGAACACTTAATAAAATTACTTTAAACAACCTAACACTTCATTAAAAACAAATATTAACAATTGTCAGTTATGTTTTAAAGCAAAATGAGTGAAAATAGCCGCTTCATCTTTCTTTATATTGAGTTTACGCTGTTTTAAAAAACACTTAACATTAACTGTCTCGTTAAGACCTGGGGCTGTGTCAGATTTTAATTTAATCTGCCAAGAAGTTTCCCTTTGTAAGAGATAATTTTTGAAATCCCCCTCCCTCCCATCTTTGTACCCCACTTCCAAAATGGAGAACAAAAATTTGCTGAAGGAGGGACAAATCAAGGAATGCTTGTAAAGAGCATTCCTATCATCCTTGGACTTAATGGAATATAAATGTTCTCTGATACGGGTCTTCAGCTCCCTAGTGGTCATCCCAATATAGAATGCCTCACACGAGGAACATAGGGCAATGTAAATGACACCACTCGTGCCGCAATTTACATATCCTGGGACTGTCAAAGTTCTATTGGAGGTACATACAGATACATAGGGACCCGTGGAAATAAATCTACAAAAATGACACTGGTTACACCTATACATTCCCTGGTGTTAAGGTCATTTCCATTATATTTGGGAGGCACTGATTTGGATCAATAGCTTGCAAAGAAGTAATAGTTGGATTTGTTAATGGTGATTTGGATCTCCAGGAACTCCAAGTTAGGGTCATGGGTAATTTGAAGTGAGGAGATAGTATTTCTCATAAATGCAGATACTCCCCTACAGTTACCCAAGGACCTGAAGGAATGATAGGCACTAAACCCTGGCATAGAGGGACTACTATCACTGCACTGAAACCATGTCTCATTTAGTACAAAAATATAAATATATTTGAGTTGCAAGAGGGCCTTGAGTTCAGTCATCTTTCTATTTAGGCTCCTAGCATTGAATTGTGCCACTATTTCCTGAAGGTGTGTTGTAAGACCAACTATACATCTTCCATGGGGCCTGACAATATACCTGTTGTATAATAAACAGTACTAAACATGCTCTGGCAGAGCCATTCCTCAAACTGGGTTCTTATGAGTACAACAAAAACGCATTATGTCGAATGCGTTTTCGTCGACACATGTAGAGCGAACAGGCAAAACAGCAAAGCGGCTGTTCAGCGAATTATTTCCCTGGGAAAGAAGTCTCTTGACCGCTTTGTTGTTTTGCCGTGTTCTGAAGTGTAGTGTGGTCCCTTGTCCGGTATAGCTCCAGAGCGTGATTGTGCAACAGTTACTGACCTTAGGGTTAGGGTGCGGGTTAAGGTAAGTGCATATGTATGAAAGTGTTTACTGTTTTATATTTTGTGTTAGATGTATGGTTGAGTTACGTGTGTATGTGTTTTCTGTTGTTTACTTTTGTTTGGGGGGGTAGAATTAGGGTTAAGGTAAGTGTGTATGTGTTTGGAGCTGTTTATGTAAATATGCGAGAGTTACTGGCCTTAGGGTTAGGGTGCGGGTTAAGGTAAGTGCATATGGTTTAAAATGTTTACTGTTTTTTTTTTTTCATTAAATGTATGGTTGGGTTATGTGCATATGTGTACTAAGTTGTTTACTGATTTTTGGGGGGTATAATTAGGATTGGGTATGTGTGTATGTGTTTGGAAGTGTGTAATGTTTTTTTTTTGCGGGGGTTGGAACAGCGATTTCTTTCCCTAGGAAATAAATCGCTGTTCTATGGATTCGACATTTTCAGCTTTTGCTGAAAATGTGTCAATGTAACATTGTTCACTGTTTTAAGCGTTCGATGTTGCAATATAGACCCACTCAAACTGATTAACCTACATTTAGTTGCAGGTTTTATTCTTGAAATTTGGAGAACTGCAATAGTGATGCCAATAAAATCTTTCAAGGGTACAAGGGAGACCAAACCACTAACTTCACAATTTACAGAACCATCAGCCTGACAAGTTTCATCATCCAAGAAATAAAACATAGAGATTTGACCTGCATCAGTTTGGCTTTATCAAAGGAAGAGCCTGTCTGATGAAGTTACTTAACTTCAAAAGAGAGTGACACAGGCTGTTGACAGTGGTTATGCTGTTTACATGTTGCATTTTGGCCCTGCCATGGTATTTGATAGCATATCCAATGTTGGCATTATAGGTAAGTTTAATGCTTTAAAAATAATCCCCTATGTGTGGTAAAATGGATAACAGACTGGTTAAAAGACAAAACCTTCACAGTGACAGTGGCACATGCCAAATTAGAAAGTATAAAGGCAACCAGTGTTGACTCACAGGCTCAGTATTGGGACCTCTCCTTTTCAGCAATTATATTTCTGATGTCCAGACTGATATACAAGACCTCTGGCTAACTAAGTCTGCAAATGACTGAAAGCTGACAGTTATTGTCAAACCCCTTCTAATACCCTAACCCTTTAAGAAGAACTTACACATGTAAATTACTGGTGAATTGAAAAGGGGCTCAAAGTAAATGCAAAAAAGTGCAATAAGGTTATATGTGGCAGACAACTCTCTGAAAGAAATTGCTTAGCCTAACATATTTAACAAGTAAACCTGAAGTAAAAACATTTTTAAATGGCAGAAAATTTTAAATTACATACTGAAATAACTGCTCACAAAAAGTGCAGCAAAAACTGGCAACCTATAGAAATGAAATACGCATTACAAAACATTACCGTACTTAAAGTATAAAATATTGTAATGAAAAGTGTACTAAATACAAAATTGCTCCTTATTTACTATTCCAACAATTACTTATCCTCTCTCTCTCCCTTTATGCACCATGTGGTGATTGGGCAATGGGCACCTTGCAGCACTCGTTGTTTATGTAGCAGTTATGAGTTTTATGGGCTCAGGTTGTTAGCCCAAGGCACAACCCTCCTCAGAGGGTACACCATACACACTCGTATGTACAGACTCACACTTAGGGCCAATTTAGAGTGCTCAATCCACCTACTGCATATTGTTGGAATGTGGAAGGAAACTGGAGCACCTGGATGATACCCACATGAACACAAGGAGGACATGCAGACTCCGCCCAAAAGGCACCCCAACCGAGAATCAAATCAGAGAACCTCTTAATGTGAGGTGACAGTGCTAACCACTACACCACTGCACCACCCAATTACTTATTCCCATCATTATTAATTCATCACACCCTGAATAACAATCTCTCAAACATAAAAATGTACACTTACCTGTAATGTTCTTTAATGTCCAGTGGCGATCTTGTATAAGCATGCATCAGCCATATTCTTTTAGTAAGCTGATTGCTTTTCCAGAAACTCTGTTCAAAAATGTACCCACTACCCATGCAATCAAAATAGATATTATCTCTCAACATTTGCCTGAATAGGCTACAAGATCAGAAGTTCTGAAGTACTCCTTTAATATAGCCTATTAAGCCTAATTCATAAATAATCATTTACCACAAAAGGTAAATATTTAAAAAAAATTAAAAAAGACTGCAGATGAGAAATGTTTCAAAATGGTCTAAAGGTGATATGCAATTTGGTAAGACATACTGATTTCTTAAGCATGTGTACTTTATTTGTAACCACAATACTTTCAGGTGTTAAGAAAGCAAGTATCTGAGATAATCTGAAATGAGAACTAATACCATCAAGGAATTAAAGAAAAACAGTGGCTATGGTCAGAGGTGGCCATCGAAACAACGTTGTTACTACTAGCTTCTATATTAATTCTTTCCCAGTAAATGGACTCGTCCTGTCCTTGACAATCAGAAGCTTCCATGGCAACCTTCCACGAGTTCTGCAAAGTAGAGTCTGAGGGCTGATCCTATCTCAAGTCTCTCCTTGTGACACTTCCCAACTCCCTCATCTGACACCTATGTCTCAAATTCAGGCTTGCTACTGCCACTTAACTCTCCCCTTGATGTAAACCCTTCCAAGAGAAGCCTAGTACCATTCACTGGTTGGAACTCAGATTTGGGCTCTCTGCAACTAACTAGCCCATTGAAATAAACACATCACCAGTCTTGGTTGGAGTTGTGGGCACTATCTGTGCCTCATCTTGGTGCGTTCCCCAACTGCTTGTCTCTAAGCTAGAGTGTCTGTACCACATTAAAATCTTCACTAGAATATTATTGAACACTGCTGCCTGCTTGCTCCCTTGTCCTCCTACCCACTCCAGGTAAACTGGCTGATGATACCTGGAAAGGTTTCTCTCCCAAGGCTGTAACTGGAGTTAACTGCTCAGGGAAGTATTACTCCCTTTTAACCACAGCAAGTATAGTAACAGTTTGATGCTGTATCCCTTTTGGCAGTGGTATCTTTCACCTCAATCAGGTTAGAGTCTGCATTCCTGTAGTACTGTTGCAGCAACTGTCATCAGACAACCCACCACCATTGTACTGCTACCCAGCTTTCTTCTTTCCATGATTTTCATTTCCCATCTTGTCTCAGTAAACAGTGCTACCTAACATGCCCTATTTAGTTGCAGAAAAATATTTGACCCCAATACCTGGCTGCATACCTGAACTACTAGCACCCCCATTTATTTGCAGAACCTGCTGTGATGTCCTAAAAATTACCTGCTATAAAACAATGTGTTCTCCTCGAGTCATACCTGGACCACAGCATTTTCTTACAGGTCATGGACTCACAAGTCTGTTTGCATTATTTTCCATTTTTTCAGATACTCAACACTGTTTATATTACCCTACGTTTTTCAAAGTTCTCAGGCTTTCTGCTTGCTCTCATCCACTGAAAGACAGACAAAAAATCATAGAGCTCTGGTACTTCTGTAATTTGTTGTGTATATTGTGTGTGGAATTAAGCAAAAGCCCAGAAACAAAGCGGTGTGTGGTGTTTTTCTTATAAGATGCTACAGCCATGGTTGATTTCAAAAGAGATAGCACAATATTTGCAAAACTTGCATGACATTGACCCTCTAAAGCAACCCTCATAATTTCATTATCCAGTGGATAGCATTGTCACCTCATAGCAAAATGTTCTCCAGTTTGATTCTTGTTTGGGGTGCCTTCTGTGCAAAGTCTGCATATCCTCCCTATGTTAGTGTGTGTTTCGTCTGGGTGCTCTGGTTTCTACCCATATTCCAAAGACATGCATCTGGAGTGTTTTTCTCTGGGCCGCTGCTGCAATTGGGCTCTGTCTAAGTTGGACTTTCCTGGTAAATGAATGTTAAATAAACTTTAAATCACACCACACTGTGCCACAGTATCTACCCCTCCCACTGCGTGATACTCTAATCACAGCCATGACTGGGACCTGTGCACATTTGAAAGGTCACACATGGTACTATATAGTGCACCTTCCTTCATTAACAACCTGTATGCCTCGCTCACTTGTAGTGATATATATAGCCTACTGAGTATGCTCAGTAACTGTACATAGACAAAACTGGCTAGATATACACATCGTTACCATGAATCACTTTAATGAATTGTGATAATGAATGCTCTGCATTTTATACTGGGTCTTCTGTATGCATGCATGGTGGACCATTTTTGTGAGTCCAAGATGTCAGTATAAAATGTTTCTGTATGTGCGTATAAAGACAAATATCCTTTATATACTCACATACAGCACACAGTGATCACCAGATGTGGAACAAATGCAGGGGTAATACAGAGCACTATATGTTGGAGACAGGTTATATGAGAAAGAAAGAAATGTGAACAGAAATAAAGACTGAAAAATATATATGTGTTACAAAGTTAGTGGTATATCCAGAAATGCACTGAATATATAAGCACAGTCTGGGTTGTAGGCATTTTATTTCAACTTGATTTTAATGTTCTGCACTACTAGACCTACAATATCATCAGTGGCCCACAAGTGCAGTTTAGGCTGGCTGTATGTAAAACAGCCCTGAATAAAAGACTCCATTGCCCCCACTGTTATCCAGTGGCCCCGTTGGCTTACCCACACCATTCAGATGATTTATTATTATTAATATTATTATTGGTATTATTATTACTCTTCATATTTTTCCTGGATCCTTTTCACACAGCCTGATTAATCAACAACTGTTGAGGAAATAATTAAATTAATACAAGGGTCTGGAGGCTCAGTAGCCTCCAGAAGCCTTGGGGTTCTAAATGCGCTGCTGTGCATCTTAGAGCTTTTCCCAAACATATGATATAATGATGGCAAATTGGTGGAATGCCAGTTCACATACAGCGTGTTTCTGGTGTGTTAGAAAAGCCAGACTACTTGGATAAATCCACACAGAGACAGGCAGGACATGCAGGATACACAAAGAAAGAGCCACAGCTATAAACTCAACCAGAGAACCAACTGTTGTTATTAGGAATTGAAATTCAGTCTTATATTTTTTGTTTCATGGAAGAAATAAGATAATGCTAGGCTTATTGTTCAAAGACAACAAAATAGTTCCCAATAAAAAGAAAGGACAAATAATTTTGTAAGGACATATAAATAATATCAAGGAATAATGCCTACCTCCGTATAAGGTAGTCACCTTCTGTTCAACTTTCTGGTGTTATATTTGGATGAAATTTAATGAACAAATGGACATAGCCATATATTTCAAGTTGCTGCTATCATACATATACCAATGCCTCCTCACCTGTAGCCACAAACAATAAGACACCTTATGTATACTTGTCTAATGTCAGACTTGGAAAAAAGTAAAAGAACAGAGTTGCTGTCAAGTGTGTGTGTAATTATATATATATATATATATATATATATATATATATATATATATATATATATATATATTTATACATATATACATACATACACAGTATGCCTGATGTCAGATTTGGACAAAAGTGAATGAACAAACAGAACACAGTTGCGGTCAGGTGTATATGCATGTATATATATATATATATATATATGTATATATATATATATATATATATATATATATATATATATATATATATATATGGATCTACTATTATTCACCAAAAGCACATTTCACTGAAAATCAAATTAGAGTGCACTTTACACAGAAAGCTCATTTCACCGAAAACACAATTCACAGAAACACATTTCACCGAAAGTTGTAAATGGCCTGTACCCCACTGTAGTGCGACTCTGGAGTTAGGATATATAGTAAGGGGGGGTGTGGAGGGCACCGTAGCCCCCCACATATTTTATGTATATATTATTGTCAGAAAACAGTAATATATTTTAATTACATATCCATGTATATAATTCAAAATATTTAAAATATGTGGGGGGATATGCCCCTCACACCCCCCATGTTGGGGGTGGTACCCCTACCCCCCCTTACTATATATACTAACTCCAGGGTCGCACTACAGTGGGGTACAAGCCATCTACAACGTTCGGTGAAATGTGTTTCTGTGAATTGTGTTTTCGGTGAAATGAGCTTTCGGTGAAAAGTGCACCGTGAAATGTGTTTCAGTGAAATGTGCTTTCGTTGAATAGTAGTAGATCCATATATATATATATATATATATATATATATATATATATATATATATATATATCTTTAAACTACACCCAAAAGACAGTCATCTGTATACATCTGATGTTTGATTGTAAGGAAAGTGCAAAACATAATCATAGTAATGTGCTATGCATTGCAGCTTGTTGTTACTATGTAATACATTGCCCTTAGACAATCTATAGTGTACTTCCATACAAATCACTGAGGTCTGATTTTGAGGTAATTAAAAAAAATGGTGACTGCACTGTTTTCAGCCTCCCACAAAAGCTATGGTATCCCCTCTGTGTGTATCTCTGAGCAGGGCAACGTTTACACTAGTTGGGCTCCAGAGTTGAGGTCTCTATTAAGCCTGTGTCCAAATTCAGTTGTACAGCCTGTGTTGTAAGAGCCAGCAGGTCTCCAGAGTCTCTGTGGGTCTAAATGTTCTGTGATTCATTTTATAACTTATTTTGGAAATATAAATTTTTGTCTGGCAGTTAGCTTAGAACATTATGATGTCAGTGAGCTTTTTCCTGTGGTCTAGTGGGCCAAGGTTTGGTTCCCTCAGCCTCCATTGACTAACTGTGTGACTTTGGACAAGTCACTTAACCAGACACTGCTCTTGGTCTGAGTCTGAATAAGGTCTATTGTGATCAGTGCTACTCTGGAAAACAAATACAAATAACATAAAAATAATGACTTTTTACCATATTTTAATGATACACAGAAAGGGTTATATATGTGCCCATCAATATCATTCATATCCACACACACACACACACACACACACACACACACACACACACACACACACACACACACACACACACACACATTAACAATGACCCTGGCAATCAAGTATATGAACAGCTATAATCTCCATGAATACTTAACTACAGGCAAATTGGTAGAACACCAGCTCAGCAATAGCATGTCTATGGGGTATTAGAAAAGGTAGTTCACCTGAACAAATTCACACAGAGATAGGGAGGACATGCAATATATACACAAAAGGAACCACAACCACAAGCTTAACCAGAGAACCAAGTGCTATGAGACAGCTACTCACTGTGTAAATGGTCAATTGCTTTCACACACATCTTGCACAGATCACCACAGGCAGTCACATACTGGGCACAGTGCTGATGTATGACTATAATAGAACATGAATGGCATTATGAACAACTTGTTACTCTTAAATATCTTACAACATGCCACTAAACACATTTGCATAAGCATAAATTATAGCAGTGATATCCTTACAAACATCTCAATAAATCCGGTACATTGTGGAATACTGCTCATGCTATGTCAGATCAATGACTGCTTATAGTGATCAAATAATAGCATGGGTAAGTCACTTTTATCCATTAGTAATCTCCTTAACAATCAGTTACAGTCACTTTATTGACTGTATATATATATATATTAGATGTCTAATTCTGATTAAACAAATGATCACAGTAAAGTACTCAACTTACTTCACATAAATATTCATTAGTCCTGAAAATCAGAATAATAACTCTTGGATGAGATGCCTAGCAGCTATGAACCTGTTGTTGGTTTGACAGCCATTCCCTACTATAGCAGGCTCAGTTTACCAGAGATGCTCAGAGTTTGGTAACTTTAGACAGAGGTCTGGAGTGCATCTGAACTGAAATCCAAGACATTCACTGAAATCAACTGAAAAATAAGTGCATTTTAGGCCTGTATTGCTTATTGTGAACTGTATTTAATTGAAATGCTGCTTCATTTTAACTGTTTTTGCTGTTGACACTGTTTTTATTCTGCACCTTGAATCTTTAGCACTTCTTTATATAGCATAGGCTAGATTCAGATTTGCTGAATTTAGATTGTTTGGTGTCATTTGAGCATTAAAACCAGCCATCTTACATTAAGAGAACTTCCTTGCACCCTTGTGGCTGATGTGTGTAGCTCAGGACACATCTGAGTTGGGGATTTCTGGACAGGCTCAGTGTGGGGCTTTCCCATTGGTAGTTCATGTTAAAACTGTTTAATTCTGCTTGCATTTAACCCTTGCATGTGTGTGGGCTTGCTCTCAGTTTACCAGAGCTGCTCAGATGTTGGCAACTTTAGCCTGAGGTCTGGAGTTCATCTGAACCGAAATCCAAGGCATCCACTGAAATCCACTGAAAAAATCAGTATATTTTTAAGCCTGTAGTCCACTGCTGCTTCATTCTTACTGTTTTTGCTGTTGAGACTGTTTTTATTCTGCACTTTGAATCTTTTAATCTGTAGTACTTCTGCCTTATATAGCATAGACTAGATTCAGACTTGCTGAATCTAGAATGTTTAGTATCACTTGAGCACTAAAACCAGCCATCTTACATTAACAGGGCCTTCTGCACCCTTGTGGCAGAAGTGTGTAGCTCAGGGCCCATCAGAGTTGGAGATTGCTGGAGAAAGGTTCAGTGTGGGGCTTTACCATTGAAAGTTTGTGTCAAAACTGTTTAATTCCACTTGTATTTAAGCCTTGCATTTGTGCGCAGCTATACACTGTGCAGTGGGGGTTAGCAGTGCCTTGTATAGACGCAAAAGCCTAGAAACAATTTTTCCCTAGACATCAGTCAGTTGAATCCTCCCAAGCTTCCCTGCTGCACTGCACACAACTCAGCTGAGCATTGAGCAGTGTTGCCATACTTTTTCATCCGTATCCTCAACAGAATACTCCCCTTGTTAATCCTAGAGCAAAAGCTGATCTAACTTGCCCACTCCCTAATAGTACTTACTGTTCAACCTTCTGCAATAGACAGTCAGTTTTCCAACATTTTTCCAGCCAGCTTGATCGACATGGGCATCCCGAAGCAGTGTAGCAATTGCCTCATGTATACTGACAACTGTTCCTAAAGCAAACACATGCAGTATGTGAGAGACGTAACTATACCAAGAATCTGGAATCAATCCTCTCACATAACAATAAGCAGGACATTAAACAAGTTATCAGCGCACACACCTCTCCTCTCACACAAGATAAGGTCACAACACATAAACCCACATACGCGGAGGTGCTTATGAAAAGCCTGCCAAAAGACCAGAGACCAACCAAGCACAAACCACACAGACATACCTGAACATGTACAGAATCCACTACATATAACAACACACACACAAATAAGCCCCTAAGGCAAAACACCTTAAGACCAAATGTCTTGGTCATAGGTGACTCAGTAGTGAGATACACAGGTGTTCCCCTCACCAAGCTGGACAAGGTGAAGATTATGGTCATTTTCCTGTCAGGTGCCAAGATCCATGAAATCATGCATGCACTCAAATCACTCAACAGCAAGTACCATTATGACGTTAGTCCATGTTGGGGTGAATGACTTGGGACATACCTCTTTGGAATATATGAAGAGAGACGGACTGCACTCTCAGATTATGTGTCCCAGGCAGGTACGTTCCTTGCCCTAGGCAGCATTTTACCTTCAAACCAGGGACCAGAAATCCAAGTTGTACACAAAATGCGAGGCTGGAACAGGAAAACAACACCTGTAGTATGGAAAAAAGTATTTTAATAAAAATCTGTTAAGCTCTTTTGTCAGACATCCTCAGAACCTGTGTTACAACCTGACAAAAATGCTTAACTGATTTTTATTAAAATACCTTTTTCCATACTACACGTGTTATTTTCCTGTTCCAGCCATGCATTTTGAGCATTTTACCTTCACCCAAGATGATGCCACAATATAGACAAAAATGATAGACTTCAACAATTGGTTTAGCTTCTGGTCAATCCAGGAGGATCCAGTATATGTCAGCCTGTTAGGACATGGTCAACAGACTGAGCTGCTTTGCCAGATATGGTCTGCACCTGTCTCCTCCTGGCTTTTGGATATTGACAAAGGCTCTTGCCTCCTCCATTGTGCGTTTTTTAGGTAATGTTAAAAAAAATAAAACCTCTGATGTAACAAAACCCACCCGAGACAAACTCAAGGTTATGCTGCTTAATGTTAGCAGGCTAAACAGGAAACTGCACTCCCTGGAAGCATTCTTCTCCTAGGAAGATGCTAACATCTGTGCAGTCATGGAGACATGGTTCAGGGCTGTGGAAAGCACTCAACACCTTCCACATGTTCAGACCGCAAAATGAGAATGAGCATGTAAGGACCAAAGGTGAAGGTCTATCCTTCTTCAATAAAGCTAAGTACACCTCGAGACTGGTTAAACAGTATGATTCTCTTGAGCTACTCCAGGTCTGACTAATTATAGGTAAAGTACCCTACCACATCATTGTTAGCTAGAGGTCCCACACCATGAGCCAAGAAAAACATACTGCCTACCTGGACCTTCTGGAGTCACTCACCATACAGCCAAACACCTTGGTCATGGGAGATTTTAACTATCCTTTCATCGATTGGGTGAGACACACACATGCACAAACATAACTGTCCAGAGGTTCCTGGACTTCACCAATATAAATACCCTGGAACAGACAGTCCACACCCCAACAAGGGGCTCAAATGTCCAAGACTTAGTACTCACCAACATGGGGGGGGGGTTCACTGCACCCACCTCATGTGATACCTTCCCTGGTAAGATGAGACCATAAATCAATCTTGTTTGAAGTAAGTATCAAACCTGACATCCCCACAGGAGGAATAAAACTAAAAAAAGTTTTCCAAAGCTAACTACAGCCTACTAAACAACAGTATAAAAAGTTTTAAACCCTCTGCAAAACACAGCCAGCAATGACTACTTAGCCATTAGACCCCAGGAATGTCTTAGTGTTGTTTATAGCTAATTATTTGGATGTATACAACTGGTATTCATGTTTCTGATTCTTGACTACTGCTCTGCTTATTTGTTTATTTCACTGGTTTGATTCTGCCATTCAGCAACAGTGTTTTACTGGCATTACCATCTATGTTGTCTCTATGCAGCTATGCTGTACTAAAACTGTTGTTATAAATGTAATTTATATCTAATTGACTTGGTGTTGGCATTAGAAACAGTGTTTACTGACTTAGTTAAGCTAGACAAGTAATACTCTACACTGTTTATGCTTGTTTAAACCACAATATATCTGTATGCAGTTTGAAATAAGTCTATTGTAAAAATAATGGTTAGAGACTGTGGAATATCTGATATTGAAACTAAAATGCCAGTACTACACTCTACTTTGTCTGTTTTAAGTTTAAAATATCTGGTCACTTTTTATCTAGTCTAATACAGAAAAATAAGCTAGTGACTTTGAATTGGCTGATTTTTTTAAACCAAAGTGGCACTATTTCATACTATTTAGACTGTTTTGCTTCTTACATACATGGCTGCATTTAATAATACTACCATTGTGCTTTGAAATGTGTTAACTACTGTGTTATGGCCATTTTCTATGATTATTGCTGCTCTGCTGTAAATAAAATAAATGTTCTTAACAGTGCTATATTCTACTGGCTGAAGGACCCTCTACTTAGCACATATACTAACTTATGTATCTATCATCAGGTTGTATCCCTCTCTATCTGCTAGATCCCTGAAAGGCTTGAATGGTAGAAGGACACCTCCCCTGCTGAAACCTAACTGGAAACTTTCCTACACTGTCCCTCGACTCTGAAAAGACCTGCCAATGTTAATATTACCTTATCCTGTCTGCATGCACTGTATTGTTTAGCCATACTGGGTCTACAGCACTACCAGTAATCCCTCAAAGCCCTACAATAAACCCTAAAATACTAAACTGGGTTACTCCTATATCTGTCTCTAAGGATTTCCTAGTGAACATTCTAAATTTCTAAGCAGCCGTAAAACTACAAAAATAGCAGAAAATTGGCAGAAGAAAGCTTAATGTGCGAAAAGGCTGCAAAAGTGATTACTAACAATATACTATGTAAAAATTGTATGCTGAAAGCAAAAACAAGGGTAAGAAAGTATTAAGAAAAAAGCCTCATTGTGCTTGCGTGCTTATACAAGTCCTACAGATCTCGTGTTCAGGTTAAGCCCCGCTGCACCCCGCCCTGCCCCCAAATCCCACCCGTCCCTACTAGTCCTAATTTTATAGCTCTAAAACCACTCCCCCTCTTTTTAGAACCAATCAACAACTCTCCAGGCATTATCAGGACCCTCCCTACCTACCTATCCTAATTAATCCTCTACTCAAGCTGGGCAAAAATCAAAGCTAATATCTAGACAATGCCTCTGTTATTGGCTGTGAAACCTTTTAAATTAATGCCATTATACTGCCTACTACCCTTGATGATAATTCTATATCTTCTCACCACCTACGAAAATCTGTCCTACCTAGGCTACCACTACCCAAGAAGCTAAACCACCACTCCAATAATACAAATTAAATTAGACCACTTAATAATCCCCCTTACAACTAACTCCTTGGATACAAAATACCACCAAACCATTATATCCAGATATATGAACCCCAAAACCAAGCATTACTTAAGACTAATATTTAAATTCCTGAAGCTCACAATTAGACTACATGGCAACCTCTCAAGGGATGGGGACATTCATCCAAACCCTGGCCCAACCTCACTAGTCGATCCTAGTCCCAGTTCTACTATTCCCACTAACTTAAGAACTATAAATAGACCTTCAAACTCACTCCTGGTAAGTCACCTAAATATTAGAAGCTTAAATAATAAAGTCCACCACCACATGCACTCTTAGATACACATTCCCCGGATATACTTTGTCTTACTGAAACCTGGCTAAAACCATCAATGGCAGATAATGAGGTTTTACCCTCAGGTTATAACATACTAAAGTTAGACTGTACCACTAAGAAGGTAGGAGGGGTAGCTGTACTATACAAAATTACTCTAGATGTAACCTCTGATTCCACACTACCACCCCGTGTTGATAATGCTGAAATTCTCATTACCAAGCTTCAAATTAATAAAAACAAAAGTATTAACATAGCCTGTGTCTACCTTCCCCCCAGGTAATAACACAAACACCCTAGAAGATATCCTGTCTTGGCTGTCTAGTAACTACCCTCAAGAAACCATTGTTCTAGGAGATTTCAATATCGACTGGAATATTTGTTCCTCAGAATCTCTGACCATCCATGTAAAATCTGGGTCTATATTATAACATTGAAGTCTTACAACTTCGAATGTTATAATATCGAACCCAGTAGAGCAAAACACCAGAAAACTGAAAAGTCAGAATAGCGAATTTTTTCCCAGGGAAAAAAATTTGCTGTTCCGACAAACATACACACAACGCAAACACACCAAAATAAATAATCCATACACACACACTTCACAAAACCCTACACTAAACCATACATACACCACTAGCTATCCACTTACCTTAACCCAACCCTAACACTAAGGTCCGTCACTATCACACACTCACCTTACCCGCTCCCTAACCCTAACTCACCTACCACACCCTAACCCTCACGTCCACACAATCGCACACTTACCTGACCTGCACCCTAACCCTAACTCACCTAACCTGCGCCCAATCGCACACTCACCTTCGTTCGCACACTTACCTTAACCCGGTCCGTAACCTTCACTCCACAGTCATGGAAATAGCGAAGCTGCAGAAACGGCCCACTGAATACTTTCCCTAGGAAAGTATTCGGTGTTCTGCAGCTTCACTATTTCCAGAGTTCGCTCTACTGGGTTCGATATTATAACATTCGAAGTTGTAAGACTTTGATATTATAATATAGACCCGCAAATCTATACAGATTTACTCAGATCATATCCTCCCCTACTAGGATCAGTAAACCTAACAACAAAGATAGTATCCTAGATTGGATACTCATTAATAGCCATCCCCATATGTATAGGGTTGGTACCTGACTTGAAGACAGGCAGGTATGACCCTAGCCCTGAGTAGCATTCTGCCGTCGCTCAGAATGATACTGCAGTACAAGGACAAAATGATTGACTTCAACAATTGGCTAAGCTTCTGGTGTCATTCTAAGGGAATCCAGTATCTGTCTGCTTGGGATGACATGGTTGACAAACCACTATGCTTTGCCACAGATGGCCTGCACCTGTCGCCCCTGGGATTCCAGATACTGGCTAAGGCTCTTGCCGCCCCTATAGTGCCATTTTTAGGCAAGGTTCAAATGACAAATTCACCACCATAACAGGAAGAAGCAAGCAAAAACTTAGGGTAATGCTACTCAACGCTAGAAGTCTAAATCTCAAAATGCACTCACTCGAGGCACTCCTTAAAATGGAGAACATCGATATCTGTGCAGTGACTGAGACCTGGTTCAAGGCTCCAGAGAGCACCCCTGCACTACCTGGCTACAACTCATACCACACTTTCCGGCCATGCAACCTGGACCGAAACACCAAAGGCGGAGGTGTGTCCATATTCATTAAGGAAATCCACACCTCCAGGCTAGTTGCTCAGAGTAATGCATCCGAGGTTATCCAAGTGCAACTAACTCTGGGCAAAACTGCAATCCAAATTGTTGCTTGCTACAGATCCCCCACCATGTCCCAGGATTCCCTCTCCTCTGTTCTTGATGTACTGGAAAATATTAGGGTTCAACCAAACACCCTAATAATGGGCAACTTCAACTACCTCACCATTAACTGGGAAAACTACTCATGTACCAACTCCTTAGCTCAATGCTTTCTGGAATTCATAAACTCCAATGCCCTGGATCAACTTATCCACACCCCCAGCAGGGGCAACAATATCCTAAGCCTAGTCATTACCAACATGAGTGACTGGTGTTCCACACCTGAAGTCAACTCCTCATTGGTCTGATCTGACCATAAGCTAATCACCCTTGATATCCACATCCTGCCCCCACCCCCCATTAAGGAAACCATGGTAAAAAATTTCTCCAAAGCCAACTTCATGCTTCTTAAGACAGAAGTGGTGAATTCATGACACCCATGCAGATGGATAATACAGTTACAACTGCTGAATCCTACACAAATGCACTCTATAAGCATTTACACAAGTGCATGGATCGTGCTATCCCAAACAGAACCAAAATGCTATCCTCCAAAAAAAGGAAGCCAATCTGGTGGTCCCCTGCCATAAACAAACTGTACAATAGAAGGAAGAAACTGTTGCAAAAGAGATTAAAATCCCATGAGTGGAGGAGCTCCCTAGTCAGCCTCAGTAAGAAGCTGAGATCCCTTATAAGATCCTCCAAAGCTAGCTACAAAAACAAAATCACCACTAATTCTAAGGACAACCACAAAGCATTCTATAGCTATGTCAAGAATCTCGATGGCAACACCCAGATCTGCTCTGAGTTACAGCACAATGGCACGAAAATTACAGAACCAACTGATATTGCCAACATCCTGGCAGATAGGTTCAGTGCTAACTTTATCCCCCCACCCCCACCCCCTAAAGGGCCCATATCTATACAGGAAGAATGCAGATTCCCTGTAATCACAACTACGCAGGTAAAAGCTGCACTCTCTAAAGCCAAAAACACAGCATCCATGGGACCGGACAACATCCCAGGCTGCGTTTTACACGAACTTCAGAATGAACTGGCTCCCCACCTAAGCACCATGTTCAATAATAGCCTCACATCAGGCTTTGTACCCACTGAATGGCGCACAGCAACAGTTATCCCACTCCACAACGCGGGAGCCACCACTGATACCGGGAACTATCGCCCTATTAGCCTGATGCGCCTGGTCTGCAAGGCCATGGAACGTATCATCATGGAACTCATAAACAAAGAAATTGGTAACCTCCAAACTCTGGATCCCACCCAGTTCGGGTTTGTGAAAGGCAGATCATGTCTCCTGATCCTGATCAACATCTTTGAGGCAGTCACCAAAGCCATAGATGAGGGTAAGGTCATTCACACAGCCTATCTTGACCTCGCCAAGGCTTTCGACACCATACCCCATTCTGGAATTATAGCTAAACTCACTAAACTAGGTATAAATCCCTATGTCACAAGATGGGTTGCCAACTGGCTCATTGACAGAACCCACACTGTAAAAGTTGTAGACTCCAAATCTGACCTCAAACCAATGACAAGTGGAGTACCACAGGGTTTAGACCTGGGACCGCTCCTGTTTGGTATCTACTTCTCTGAAGTACAGGCTAATACAGAAGGCCTCTGACTAATGACGTTAGCAGATGGCTGCAAACTAGGATCCACAGTCAAGTCTCCAAATGATGCGGACATCCTACAGAAGGGCCTCATTGAGACAGATGCCTGGTGTCAGAGCCATGGCCACAAGCTCAATGCAAAAAAGTGCAGTGTCATCCCCTTTGGTAAAAACTCTGTACCCATGAACTACCACATAAACGGCAGTCTACTTAATGCCGAATGTGTGATAAGAGACCTTGGGACCCAGGTGGACAGTAGTCTCTCCTTTGATATTCACATCACCACAGTAGTCAGGAAGTCCTTCTACATGGCACTCCTCATCATAAAAGGGTTCTCATCCAGGAAAAAAGAGGTCATTGTTCCCCTCTACTCGACACTCATTAGACCCATTATAGAGTACAATGCCCCTTTTGGAATGTACCTCACAAGACATCTGCAACAGCTGGAAAGGCCACAGAACTATCTCACAAAGAGGATTACTGGCCTCAAACAAATACCCTACACTGACCATCTCAAAAAACTCCAGCTTTACTCCGTAGCATATCACCTACTCCGAGGTGATCTCTGCCTAACATAAAAAGCTATGTCAAACCCAGAGCTGTTGGACATGCTACACCTAAAGAAAGCCCAATCCCACCAAGCTACATGCTCTAGGGACCTAAACCTTGTCACCACAATAAACAGGACATGCTGGAGGGATATATTCCTGTCCCAGAGGCTTCCCAGACTCTGGAACAGGCTACCCATCTATGTCAAGCAAAGTTCTTCATTAGCACTCTTCAAGAAAAATCTTGATGAGTGGATGGGAAATAGGAAATACACCCTGGGGATCACTTCTGTGTCTCTGCTTGACAGTGGCACAGGAAAATAACTTTCTTGGGTGGCGTAAGCCAGGGAACCTTGTTGGCTAGGCTTACATAGGCCCTTGGGCCGATAGCCTAGTACCTACCGATGAACCTATGAACCTACAAGTGACCATTTTCTTACCTATATAATTAGGCGTAAGACTGACATCCCCACCAACCTACTTACAAAACATTTAGAAACAACAACAACTTTAACGCCGCTAATTTTCAAAATGAACTCAAAGCATGTAATTGGGCAGTCGTAAAACATCTACCACTTGAAGATGCTGTATTATATTTCAGCACCGAATTCCTAGCCATCCTTGACACCCATGCACCTGCACGTTCTATAAGAACTAAAGCAAATGTTTCTCCATGGCTTTCAAAGGGAACCAGGCAAATGATCTTACTTAGAAACAAAGTGTGGACCACTTGGCATACCACAAAATCCCACTTAGATCAACTTAGATTTAGACAACTAAGGAACAACACTAAAAAATCTACCACCCTAGATAAAAAATAAAACTTTTACTGCCATTTACAAAAAATCATCAAAAGAATCCACAGAAGTTTTGGGCAGACATAAATAAACTTATTCACCCAGGGCAATGCACAACTCCTACCCTCTCGGCTACCATCCAAAAATCTTCGGAAGAGGTTTCCAATTCCTTTAATAGTTTCTGCACAGAAACTATCCAGTCACTAGCTAACCAACTATCTCCCAGTTGCCCAAGTCCTAACGGTGCTGCACCTAGTTCTCAATTCCCCTTTAACTTTCAACCAGTTTCCACATCACTTATCCATTCCCTAATCAAGAAACTAAAACCTACCACCCTTGCAGTGGATCTCCTCCCAGCTGAGTATCTTACAAAAAGCTGTGGATGCCATAGCATACCCGATCTCTATCCTGATCAATAGAACTATATCAGAAGCCACTATCCCCTCTATCTGGAAGACATCCCATGTTATTCCACTCCTCAAAGGGGGCGGTTTTACTGAACTGTCAAATTACAGACCTATAGCTATTTTGTCACCCCTGGCTAAAATTATGGAGAAGTGCATCCATAAACAACTCCTGAGCCATCTCATTCAGCACAATCTCCTGGCTAACTCACAGCATGGTTTCAGACCATTCCACAGTACAACCACGGCCCTCCTCTCCTTCTCCAATGTTATTAATCAAAACCAAAATAACAATAAGCTTTCTTCTGTCCTCTTTCTTGATGTCTCCAAAGCTTTTGCATGGTCAGCCACCAACTACTCATACACACACTTAAAACTATTCCCCTAGATGTCCAGGCTATCCAATGGTTCAAATCTTATCTTAGTGGTAGACAACAGGCTGTACTATGGCAGAACAAACTATCTTCCCTTCTACCTATCCCCCTTGGGGTCCCTCAGAGTTCTATATTAGGACCTCTATTATTTTCTATCTTTATTAATAACCTGTACACGGTCATCCCAACAGCCATTTGCATTCAATATGCAGATGACTCCACTTTGATTTGCTCTGCCACCTCCCTTTTAAGTCTGCAGACTCTATCCCAAAAAGTTTTTAATAATGTCGAAAACTGGCTCTGTAATTGTCATTTCCTATTAAATCCTAACAAAACGAAGCTACTGCTTTTCTCTCCCACTAGTAAAGCTTCCGCTCCAACCTTTACTATAAAATCTAACAATGGAACTGTCATTGTCCTAGATCCTTGTACCAAACTCTTAGGTGTAACAGTTGATAAGAACCTCAAGTTTGATATGCATATTAATCAAACTATTAAAAAAGTTAATAAAAAAAAACTATACAAGATCAAACCTTTCCTCACTCCACTAGCTAGGAGGGCAATTGCCCGTACACATCTACTTTCCACCTTCCTTTATGCATCCCTTCTCTTCATGAACTTGAGTAAATCTGACCTTAATAAACTCTCTAGCTGCTTTAACCATATTGCTAGATTTTCCACTGGAGCAGCATACAGAACACACCATTGTCTAAACCTAAAGAATCTAGGGTGGCTAGAATTGCCTATCCAACTTTAGTACAATCAGCTAATAGTAGCACATAAAATTCTCTACCAACCTGAAAACACACCCAAATTTACAAAAATTATCACCCTTTACAGCAACCTCAAGACATTTCGCTCATCCAACAAATTAGTAATCCAAACCCTCAAAAGAAACAACTCATCTGGAGACTCTCTATATGCCAATTCTGTTGGTAAAATATGGAACTCACTTCCTGCTGAGCTTACTTCAGAACCCGTTCTAACCCAATTCAAAAAAAATCTAAAACAGTACTTTAAAAGGCAATGGCTATGTCCTTGCTCTAATCCTAACTAACTCTGGCAATATAAACATGTGCTAAAGAGGTCTTTTGGCCACCCCCACATTGCTTCCTAATTGTTACTCTATAACAAATCAGATTTATATATGACAGAATGAATGGCTTTTATCATATGTATTGTATCTGTAACAGTGCTTTAACTTGATTAATGTAACAGTTTTTCTGTATGTATGTATGGAGCTTTTCTCCCTAGGCCTCCGCTGAAAATGGACAAGTATCCAGTCAGACTACCCCGGTCAACAAATGTAAAATAAAAAAAAATAATAATAAATAAAAATAAAAACTATGCAGAGATGTACACAGATGGCTTGTATAAACACTTGAACAACTGCATAGACTTGGCTGTACCTGACAAAACCACGTCCTCCAGAAAAAAACAAGCCACACTGGTGGACCTCAAGTGTAAATAGGTTATATAACAACAGGAAGAAACTGATGTCCAAGAGCATGAGGGAACTGACTTAGCAGAGAAAAAAAAACCCTACACAACTTCAACAAGCAAATCAGACATCTTTCTACATCCTCTAAAACTAATTACAAAACTAAAATAGCTTCTCTAGCTAAGGATAACCATGAGGTATATGTCAGAAATTTAAAAGGGAATGCCCAGCTATGTGCCAAATGAGTTGTGGATGGTACCACTCATACGACACCTAAGAAATTGCCAACCTGCTTGCTGACAGATTTGGCACAAACTTCACCTCCCTGTCCCCACCAGTCATACCTCAAACCATTCCTGACACTAGTCCCCTCCCTAGTATCACTAGACAGCAGGTCATGTATGCACTCTCCAAGGCCAAAAACATGGCCTCAGTGGGAACATACAACATCCCAGGCTGCTTACTTAGCAATCTAACACAAGACCTAGTGGGACCACTTGGCAGTCTCTTTAACCATAGCCTGAGAATTGGCTATGTTCCAGCAGAGCAGACAACAGCAACAGTAATCCCCTTACATAAAGGAGAAGTCCATCAACTGACCCTGAGAACTACAGACCCATATGCATAACCAGCCTTGTTTGCAATTCTGTGGAAAGAATCATCATGGACCTTATCAACAATGGCATAGGTGACCTTCAAACTCTTGACCTAACCCAGTTTGGCTGTGTTAAGGGTAGATCATGCTTGTCAAACCTGGTGGACTTCTTTGAGAATGTCGCCAAGGCCATGGGTGAGGTTAAGACAGTGCATACCACCTATCTGGACCTGGCCAAGGCTTTTGACACTATTAACCACTTGGGCATCATTGAGAAAGTCACCCATCTAGTTATTAACCCTTACATCACTAGATGCATAACCAACTGGTTCACAGACAGAACTCACATCGTTAGAGTCGTTGACTCCACCTCTACCAGTAAACTAATCACCAGCAGCATACCACAGGGATCTGTACTGGGCCCATTACTATTTGAATCTCTTTTTCAGAAGTCCAGGCCAAACTAGATGGCCTGTGGCTTATCAAGTTTGCTGATGATTGCAAAGTGGCTGCAATCACCAAGTCCTCCAAAACTGTTAACATATTATAGATGGGGCTAAGACAGACAAATGATTGATGCCAAAGCCATGGACTAGAAATAAATACAAAAAGTTGCATTATTATCCTCTTTGGCAAAGAGGAACACTCTGCTAATTACAGTATTGACAGCAGTCCCCTAAGCTCAAAGCCAGCAGTGGCAGACTTGGGAATTCAGGTTGACAGAAATCTAAACTTTGATCACAATGTCTCCACAGTGGTAAGAAAAGCCTTCTATATTGCACATCTCATAAGTAAGGGCATTGCATCTAGGTCTAAGGATGTTATAACTCCATTGTACTCAACCCTGGTTAGACCTCTGATTGAGTACAATGCCCTCTTTTTCATGTGCCTCACTAGATACCTACAGCATCTAGACAGACTGCAGAGGTTTCTAACAAGGATAATTCAGGGCCTCCAAACTATGTCTTACATGGATAAACTGAAAGCCCTTTCACTGTACTCTGTATTGTACAGGCTGCTGACAGGTGATTTGTGCTTGGCCTACAGAGCAGCCTCTAAACTGGCCCTAATGGAAGTGCTGCATATCCGCAAATCAAATGAAATAAGAGTCTCCCAGAGACTGACACTCCTTAGAAATAGACTCCCAATTCACCAATAACCACGTTCAAGCATAACCTGGACAATTAAATGGGAGACCGTAAATTCACCCTGGGGGTTGGTGCCCATGTCCCTTATGGACAGAGGTAGTCAGTGCTGATTTTAGACTCACCCTGCAAAAAACACCCATCTATCCATGGTCATTTGGGATAACTCAGGTATAATATGACTAAGACTGTAAGGATAACTCGGGAAGAACATGGCTAGGCTTATAAGGGCCCTAGGGCCATTAGCCTAGTAACCTCCTATGAAAATACGAACCTATGAACTTGAGCAAATGTTAGCAAGACCAGTCATTTGCATCCACAGATACCCCCAAATTTAGCAATTATAGCTATTTTTTGACAGTGTGTGTCTTAGATATTTGTAGTTAAAAGTAATAAATAGTGAAATAATATTCTGAGTTTGTTTCTCACAAACCCACAGTAACCATCATCAAGCATTCCAGTTTGCTTCACAGAAACACACACTGGTTCTGCAAAGCCAGAATAATGACAATTTAACTTGAAATGATAGCAGGGTCATCTTCATCCACAGCCAACCCCCCCCCCCCATCACCACCACCACACATACATACATACACTTACCCAGCAATCATAGCTAGTTTATTATTGGCCAGGTATACCTGTTGTCTCTGATTTGGCAATATTAAATACATGCATACATAAATAAGTAATGGCCTCCATAATGCATTTCAAGTTTGTTGAACAAAAATACAGAGTAGCCACAGTAAAGTATTCTAACAATAGTCAGCTAAAGCCAGTTATAGCTTACTTGTTGTCTGTGTACATATCCAATGTTCAACTGTAGGGAAATTAAAAATAAAATAAAATATGCACTGCAGTAATGTATTTTCAACTCTGTTTCATACAAATACAGAGTTGTTTACCAACCACAACAAGTACTCCATTAAGCCTGCAAAACAAAAATGAAGTCCACCACCCATGATTAGTTACCTAACAGGACAAAAAAACCCTCAAAATGGTGCTCTTTCCTGTGCTAACCATTCTACTCTGACATCCCACACCTCACACTGTTTGTATTGCAGTCATTCAAAATCTATAGGTTTTCTGCTGCTTTCTTTATTAGAGGCAAGCATTAAAAAGCCCAGAGATTCACTGGTCACGTGCACAGCACATCCACAGTAGGGTACATCATTAGCATTTGCTTGCAGCATTTATAAATGGTAAATAATGCTGCATAAAAGAAAGAAAAAATAATCTAAATGTGAACATTTATTTTTATTGTTTTAGCAACCCATCTTTGGCAATTGCATGCATGCTATGGTGTACACAGCTTAGGTTTGCAATGGTACTGAGCACGATGTCAGACATTTTTAGAGTTTAGCCATTTTCAATCTCATCCAATTTGAGGAAAAAATGGGTTGCTGTCACATATGAGCAAAAAGAAAATGCTTTACTTGCTACAGATATACATTTGGAACTGGCAGCTTGCTACAGTTAAATAATGATACTTCACACTAGTTATGGCTCTAATCATACTGCTAATATTCATTTTACTGAAAATGCACTTAATTGCAAAATGAATTAAGAAAAATTATACCAGATAAGCTAGTTTTACTGGCAATTTTGATTATTAGTAGGACAGGACATCTCAGCATATAAACATAATGGTAACTGCAGTAGCACTGAATCATGCTAACCAAATAAACCCTACATAAAGTGAACATATATAGTTATTATACCTATTACCTGCATAAGATGCACATTTCATAACTAAAAACATCAACTTTTTCCAGAGACACGTAAAGCAGTCTTTCACTTAGCACATGCAACTTTAGCAGTGGCACTTTAGCTCAGCTGAACTTATCAGTTCTGCAGCAACAGTTATCAAGTGTTCCAATATCTGCCTTTCACATTAGTAAGGAGAAGTAACGTAACCAATAACAATACTGCTACAATAAAGATAAACTAGAACTTACAGACCCTACCAATGAATTCTGTACCTTCTTTAGCTTGACAGCTTTCTGTCATCTTACCCTCTGAACATGGCACCGGACCTTCTGTCTTCAAAATGTGGAAAACTGTCTCTCATAATGTGGGACAAATAGAGAAAATGTAAAATATACCTTCAGCTAGGAAGCTAATAGCATTGTTAAAAAACTATTAGTTCTAATTACAAAATGTTATTTTTCTGACTTATGATTCACTAGAATTTACTTTGAATATTTGTTAAAACATGTGTGATAAACTCTTGCAATATGTTATTTTAAAACTGAGAATGAGGAACATTCATCATAATGAGATGCAGTTTAGATGTATGCCATGCACCATCAGTTGACTTCTAGACTCAAACCTCAAAAAGGTAGGGTCTTAATTTGAAAAGTGTTATAAATTGCACTAAAATGTATAGGCATGTGTATGTATGTATATACATATATATATATATATATATATAGAGAGAGAGAGAGTGTGTGTGTGTGTGTGTATGTGTGTGTGTGTGTGTGTGTGTGTGTGTGTGTGTGTGTGTGTGTGTGTGTGACTTTATATTCAAACTTTTGCTTTGAGCTGCAGGTAAGACAAATTATTTTCAGAAGAGCTCCTGGTTGTAAGTATTTACTTTATCTGTACATATAATACATTTCTAAGGATAAATACATAACACATATGTTTAAGATTGACAGAAGTGCAGAAGGTCCTCTTTTAGTTAGAGGAAACAAGCAATTCCTGAAAAAGTGCATACTAAATAATACAACAGGTAACAGGAATTCTGTGGCTGATCAAGATGGCAAAATAAAATTCATAAATATTGCTTCAGTGAAAACTGGCCCTATGGCATAGATGGGAGCTCTGATTCCCTGACTAGGACTCATACAACCCAACTTCAAAAAGCAGCTCAGATGTTGGAACACCAAGGCAGGGGAGAATGAAAAAATGGCCTATGCCAGTTTGCCCATCCTTGAAGAGGAGAAGCATTGGTCCAATTTGGCCAAATTGCTCATGTGCAATCAATCAGTAAAGCCTTGCCGTGTCTAATTATGGTGGCTACCAAAAAAGCAGTTACTAGAAAATCAAAATCAAAATCTAAACCAACTTTATTATAAGTAGTGAATATAGTAACAGAGATAAAACAACTGGAACTGAGATCCTTGGAAAAGGGTAGGAGCAAACTACATAGGAAAAATAGGAATTGTGGGAACAATACATACAGCAGGGGAGGAATGAGCTTTAAAAGAAGGCAGGACTTAAATGAAGTATGTAATGTTTGACTGAAAATGACTGGGTAGATTATAAGTGATGTATAATGTTTGCAACTGGGAGTGGGTCAGTATGGTTTGTGATGTAAAATGCTTGCAACTAGGATTGTATCAGTGTGGTTCATTTTCATTTATATAAATGTATGATTGCAGATTCACTTCATAATCTCGAAATACTGAGATATCGAATTTCAGTATCTCGAGACCATGAAGTTGAAAATCCATATACAGGAAACCCAAAACCGCGAAACCACAAAACCGTGAAAACACACAGCACACACTATACAACACATAGACACATACCTCCTGACACTTTCAAAAAAGCAATACAACATGCATGCACACAACTAAACAAACACACACACCCCTACTTAAATATACTAACTCCAAGGTCGCACTCCATACACACACGAAACACCACCACAAAAGCAACATTCCCCTCGCACACACATATCACTGTAACAAAACATACTAACACACACCACAGCCCCTGCCCAAAACCCTTAAACAAAAACACTTACCTGAATCCATGAACACAGTGCAACACCAGAACCGCTAATTCATCATCTCCGATATGCGAGATTTTGAATTTTGCGCTTCTGGTCTTTCACGGGTTTTCGGCTTTCCACTTTATGGGCTTGAGATTCTGAAATTCGATATTTCAGGATTTCAAGCTTATAAAGTGAATCCATGATTGCTTATGTCATAAGTGATGGTTTAATAAAGATGTTTCTTGTTTAAAAAAAGGGGCAGGAATTGAATAATTTATGTAATGTTGCTTAGGTTATATGATATATAGTTATATATGAGAAGTATAATGTTTGTTAATTTTAATACAGTTTGTATAAATGTAAATTTGACTCTGTCACAAGTGATAATTCAATAAAGGTGTTTAAAAAATGGTGATAGGAAGGGAGAAGTGGCCTTTGAGTTTTAAACGAATAACGGCAGGCCTCATAGACATGAACATGGGAGCACACACATATGCCAAGGGGGGTAAAGAATGTATGTATCAGCAGTGACATAGGTGCTCATGTCAAAATATTATATTATTCTAAAGCGCAAGCTTAGAGAATTAACCACAAAACCCATGACAGCTGTTTACATGAGAGTTCACAAGGAAGGAAGGAAAGAAGAGTGGTTGGTCGGCAGGCAATAGAAGAAATAGGATATATAAAAATGTTTTGTTGAGAAAACTAACTAAAGGTGCTTATGGGAAATGTACTATTGGCTGCCTAGCAAACTGGTTTTACATAACTTGTCAAAAAGAATAAATCAGATGAAACTAAGTAACAAGCATTTGCTTCTGTAAAAGTAATTTCAGCAATATAAAATTTAAACAAGATAAATTAACCCATTAAGATTCTAAATTAAGATAATACATGCTACTACTGAGTAAACTTATCTAGAAAAAAATATCATCTGAATAAGTTTTATATATCAAAATGTATACAGATGGGCAGGGTATGTAAAAGAAGTACAAGAAGATTATCACATTATATTCCAAATAAAGTACTTAAAGTTATTATTTTATAAATTTTGAAACTTCAAATAAAGTGAAATAAATTGAGTGCAGTGTGTTTTTGTACAGAACTATCAGAACTTGTATCCCATATTTTTCCAAATTGTTTAAAATAATTATTTTTCATATCCTGAAACATGAAATAGAAGGACATTAATTATGTGTAGTGTGCTTTTGCACAGAAATATTAAAATTTAAAATCATGTACAAGAGAATTGAATTCTTTGTCACCTGGTTGTGCTAACTGAAATTAAACTAAAGATTATAAGCATACATTTCTCGGTGAACGATGTCTGTTATTTCAGGCATAAATAGTATGGTCTACTTAGAGTAAAATTAAAGAACAAGTCTGCATAATCAAGAGTATTACACTTGCTGAAAAAGTTTCAATTTTATTGGCTCTAATAAATACAATGATTTATGCCCTGCTGCAGAATGTAGGTGCACAACAAAGCTTTTAAAGAAATGAATTAGTCTGTAAAATCATGAATACAAAGCACTTGCCCATTGGAAAAAGTTTCAGGTTTCAAAACAGAAATTTAACATTTCACAATACATAGCAGAAAAGCACTGAAAAAGCTGATGTGTTAAACCACAGTTTGTTGTTCTAGTTTTCTGTGTAGTCAGTAATGGAGTAGTCTGTTTGCTACTGGAGTGTGTATTATCCAGTTTTCATCTGAGCACCTTAAAGGTCTATGCAGCCATTTTTGTAACAATCTGTGTATTTATGCACATGCACATCTATCTATCTATATATATATATATATATATATATATATATATATATATATATATATATATATATATGGTTCCCCTTCAGAAGGTCGAATGGCTGAAATCTCGAAATGCATATGGTCGAGACCATATGCTCGGAAATTCAGAAGCTCAACCTTCTGAATGGGGATTGGCATACAGCGCAGAACAGGAGATTTCCCTTTCTGTGCTGTAGTGCGATCTCGGAGTTAGAATAAATAAGTATCGGGGGTGGGGGGTGCAGGGGGGCTTGCCCCCTGCAGAAACACTGTTTTGTGCTTTCTTGCTTTTTTTTTCTTTCCCTTTCAGAAGGTAGAGCTTCTGAAATTCGAGCATATGGCTTCAGCCATATGCATTTCGAGATTTCAGCCGTTTGACCTTCTGAAGGGGAACCATATATATATATATATATATATATATATATATATATATATATATATATATAAACATAAATATATATAAAACGCTCTGACAAAGGCGAAAGTGCTCAAGCTTTTGTTTTTAACAAGAATACAAAGTGATCTTTATCACAGATTTTACATTATAATTTTTGACAACAGTCGTATTTTAGCAATTTGTGTACCAATATCATTGCTGTACAGTTTTCCCTTATATATATATATATATATATATATATATATATATATATATATATATATAGATATATATAGATATATATATATATATCTATGTACACACACACACACACACACACACACACACACACACACACACACACACATACACACACACACACACACACACACACACACACACACACACACACACACACACACACACACACATACACACACACACGTGCATGCATGAGCACACATGCATAAAGTCAGAAATACTTTTAGATAGGAACTAAATAAATTCAGAAACCTAAAAAGAAATTTAATCAAATTCAGAAAGTTATTTGAATAGAAATTAAAGTAATATTTAGAAAGAAAATAAAACAGAAGAAAATATGGATAGATATAGAACACTGTTGTGCAAACACCTAAGTCAGGCTAATCCCCCTGTCAATTAAGCAGTGAGTTGGTACTTAAGAACATAACTACATGTTATACTGTTAGATTTAGCAAACAGTATTATGTTACAAATAAATAATAAAAGACTAGGAAGAAACAAAGTTGTGTAGTTAACAATATAGCTAAACGACCATGTCTGTTTTCAACTATGGCTTACAACAGTGGTGCTGCAGTTGTTGCATGACATCCCTATAATGCACACCACATTTTAATGTAAAAGCCTCAAATGGTTATTGTTTACCAAGCAATTAGCCCTACCTAACATAGATGATATTGGCTCATAATCTTTAGTATAGCCCTCAGTGCCTTGCTTTGGTGAGTACACTAATGTAAGATATGAATATTTAAAACTCCTACTGGACAGTTAGTACAAATTCAAGAAACAAGGAATAAATATGTAGATTCTTGCTATCTACCAATTGTTGATGGACTCTGGAACAAGCTTCATAAGACTTTTAATGTACTTAAAAAAATCATATATAGATTCAATGGAACTTTCATTTTGGTGGGAATTCATACTTTATTGTTTTTGATAGTACAGATATTATTTGTAGTTCCACTGTGCTAGTATGTCTTTGTTAGTCCTTTTAGACCTCTGAGGCTTCTACAGTAATTTCATCAGTCTTGTGTATATGGGCTAGTTCATATGGAAAGCTATTTGTACATCCCTATATGACTCTGCAGCATATGTAACAGACAGATCCATAACAGAATATTGAGTCCTGTTGCAGAAAGAATCAAAGCATCATAAACTAACCATCAAATACTCATATAGTCAAAATCCAGGTATTTACTTCATTTCTTTTTATCTGTTTTACTCCAGACATACTTGAGTTCACTGTTGTTGCTTTATTAAATGGGCTTCTCTTTATTACAAGTATTTAAAATTAAACAGTGGAATTGTGCCACTGCTCATTTTAATAACTTGATTTTACTGGTCTCCAAAATTATTACATCTTATTGCGGTATAGGCAGTATGTTTACTGCAATAGCATATATTGCTTCAATGGAAAGAATCAATGCTAGTTTATAAGCGATTTTCAGTTTATCTGGTTTAACACTTTGCTGATAGAAATATTTTTTGCTAATTCCATGCTGAAATATTTTTGGTGTGCAACATAAAGTACAGAAATACCTGTAGGACTCTAATACTGTAATAGAAGAGAAAAGTATGCATTTGCTTTTTCTGTCTTTCTTATTATCTATTTGTTTTTATTTTTGGATTTTAACAAATAACACGACAGTAGATTTTTATGGGTTAATAGCCACCTTGTTTTTGACAAACCATTTTCAGATAGTGATAACATTTTCTTGTAATTCATTATTTAATATTATATGTATTTTGTTTGCTCTTATAATAACAATATCAGCCATATTCAGAGTCCAGGAAAATTGTGGCAGATCTCAAGGGAGTCTACTAATGAAAGGGCAATGAGGAGGACTGGGCCAAGCACTAACCTTGTGACACACTTACTGAAATGGTGCCAGTGACTGTGAGTGAGGCAGCACTTAATACCATGAACGTTCTGCTCAGCAGAAAGTTCTTGAGTCATAAAATGATTTCTTTTGAAAACCAACAGTCACCTAGTAATTGCAGCAGGAGGGGGTGATCTACTATCTCAAAGGCATGCCTGGATGTCCAAATATGTAACACCTGTAGACAAAACTTTGTCCATATTTGTTAGTATTTGTTTGGTTAGGTAGAAGATGGGAGTAATTGTGCTTGCTATATTTGGGCCTAAAATCATGCTGTTTGTCTCTTAGCTTTTCATGCTTTTGCTTGAGTTCCTAGGTTCCTAGGTAGGTACTAGGTTATTGGCCCTAGGGCCTATATAAGCCTAGTCAAATGGTACCCTGGCTTTTGCCACCCAATAAATAATTTTTCAAGCTGTTAGCAAGTGGGTACACAATTGCTACTGGTCTATAATCTGTTACATGAGTAGAACCTCTGGAAGAGGTATGATTGTGGAATGTTTGAAACTCGGGTGAATTATTTTAGTAGCAAGTGCATAACAGGGTAGTAGCTAGAGACTTTTTACCTAGTAGATGATGGCTTTGCAATGAAAAGAAGGAACCTGCAGGTAAGTATGGAGCTGAGCTGTATTTGAATGGCTGTTGTTACATTCTTAGCAGTAATGACACAGGCATAGATGGAGAGGTGATAACATTTTTAATGTCATGTTTATAGTTTCATAGGTGGTTACTAAGCTATCAGCCCCAAGAGGCATTTTAAGCCTAGCCAAGTCTACCCCAAATCTCAGCGGAGTCTACTAATGAAAGACAGAAAAGGACTAGACCCAAATATCACTGATGTGTCAATGTCCCAATGAATTTTATGGGTACAATATTTATGACTAGAGTTCTAAAGTTGCTTTAGCATTCTTAGGAAGCAATTTATTCGTATTTATAGTTTTAAGAGTTTGCCAGAGCCTTTTAGGCTGTCCTAGTAATTGACTTTGTAGATTTCTTGACTATTAACATATCAGTCTTTATTCTAGCTTCTCATTTAAAGGCCAGGAATGCATCTCTCTCTTATTTGCATTTGTAAGGTATTTTTTCCAATTTACGCATGCCTGTTTTTATTTATTTATTTAATTATTTTTTGCTTTTTGTTTAATATTTTTCAGTTCAGTAGTCAGTCATGGGAGTTTGTTTTTCTTAAGTCTTCTTTTCGTAAGTGAAAAAAGCTTGTCCTATATAAGAACCACAAGATTATAAAAGTTAGAAGTAGATAAAGTATGGCTAGGGCAGTAAAGAACAGAAGACCAATCAATATATTGATGCTTTTTGGTAATGTTTGCTCTGAGGTTTCTGATATGGATCTTGACATCTGCTCCAGTGCTTTTATTGACTTTAGAGACCAGAAAGAAATAAAGGAAGCATTGCCACTGATACTATTTTGGAGGAAATGTAAAGTTTTCTGCTTATCAGATATACTTAAAATCAATACATTTAACAGTGTGCCGTAACCCGTGACTGCATTATGTCAAGTACTGTTTTGTACCATTTGATATAGAACTCTTGAAAGCTGCTTTCTGTAGTGACCATTCCAGTGTAGATTTAAATCCTTTAGAATAATTGGTTCACATTAGACAGAATGCACTAATATGGCTTTTACCAGCCAGACTGAAGAGAGGGAGGGATACATACTTTGGCAAATTTTATTTTTTTCATGTTTTTAAGGGGTGAATAATTAACCAGAGTGAAGCAATATTAAAGGCAGAATTACATCTATCTATATTTATAGGAGTTATGTTGAGTTGTTTTGTTTATCAGTGTCAAAACCCTTCCACCAATGCCATTTTCAAGACCGTTGTTCATAAATGAATGGTATGACTGGGTAATGTGGGGAGACAACCATGAAGTATTTATAAGCAAGATTTGGTTACAGTTAGACATTCTGGGTTGTGCTGAATAAACCATGCTGCAGTTTGAGCCCATTTGTTGTTCAAGTTGCATATGATCGTGTAGGGGATATGTAGATCCTTACTGTAGTTCACTTTTTGAATGGTTAGCTATGAAGGACCTGGGTTTAGCTGAATTTCACCACTCATTATTACAAGTTATTAAAGTGCATATCCATAGGTATTAAAAGTACATAGCTGGGTTTGAGTTCTAAGTGTGATCAGTGTTAATTACATGGTGAAGAGCTTTTTATAAGTGTGCAGCTCAGCTGAAGTGACTATAGCTGTGGACTACAGTGAATGAGACAGGGATTGTGTGTATGAGGGTAATAATTAAAATGGAACAAGAGAATGCTATTTATTGTTGGCATATGATTTGAGGGGGGATGCTTGTTTAGTATATACAGTATAATGATCAATGCATATGAAGACCCAGTAGTGAGCATATTAAGTACATTTAATTTTTTTACTGAATTAAGTGGATGTACAGCTAGTGTATGTGGTTTTTGTATATAAAGGATGAAAAGGAAGGATACAATAACAGAATAAATACATTTAGAATAGGATACATTTGTTTGCAATTGTTAAATGGCAGCAAAAAGAAATTTAGTGTGTATTAATGAGATGAAATATAAAGTATATTATTTAAATATATAAGGTCTTAAAAGAGATGGGGAAATGGTCAAAGTTGAAGTGATATCCTATAATTGGATGAGAACTGTTAATGGTGTACTTATAGGTGCAATGTAAAAGTTGCTATCTTTAATGTAGTTATAAGTGAAAGGTTTAAGCTGATACCTTTAGATGTATCAGTATATAGCAATGCTGTTACAATAATTTGAAAGTGTCAGTAAATGAAAAAGGCATACCTCTCAAGTGTCCAGATTTTCAGAGAATATCTAGATGTTTACCTCATAGTTTATTGTGTTACTCATGAAATGTGTTTTTCTGGCAAGTCATTTGTAAATCATTGTGGATTTATGTCAGAAAATAACAGCAGAGGTTTGAGTTTCAGACTTCACATCCTTCAGAAAGCCTGTGCTATTGGAAAACCTGTTATTCTATCAAAGTTTTAAGTTTGTAAGAGGAATATTTAAGAACTGTCCCTATTCTGTGGCCTTTGATCCCCCATTATTTGTGGCTTTGTCCAGATTTTTTGCTCTAAGAGGTTGACAGGCTTTTACATATTAATGGCTACATACAGTTACAGTATTAGACTGAGATTAATGAAGCTGGTTATGTTAGTGTGGCTGGTATGGGGAATATTATTGCTTGAGTTACAAACTTGATTTAAGACAATTATAAACCTTGCTGAATATACAACACTGTTTGACTGCAGTAAGTAATGATTATTTTAATTAGCAGTAACTTTTGCTTATCTGTTTCTTAATAGTTATTTAAGTTTCAGCAACAATACTTGATATGAGGAACTATAGTGAGAGAGGTTTGGTAGATAAATTTTACCATAGAGGTGCAAGTGCTAAATATGTTAATAGTAGTGTTATTTATCTGGAAATTGTTACCTGTATTTTTACATCACATGTAAGTAGTTAGAGACTGAGTAGGGAAAAGAAGTGGGCAACACCTCCCTCCCTCTATGCTTTCGTAGGTCTGAGGCTACCAGGCAACTATTGTACTTTATGACTAAAACTGTGAAACCAGAAACAAGAAATAAAAAAAATGGAAAACTTTGTACTACTACTGTACCTATAAAGTAAAATGAATAAAACTAAGTCAATGGCTTCACAAAGAAACAAAGCAGCAGCAGCCAAACGTGATAGTGACTACAGAAACAAACTTGAGTGAAACATGCAGAGACAAGTAACATCACTAACAGGGGCAAAATGGCAACTTGCATATTACAGATGAGTAGTTATTTGTGACAGTCTATGCAATGGTCATATCAGGCTATGCTTCTTATGGCATTCATTAGCTAACAGTAGATAAAATGACTCTGCACTATGATTTTAGTGGCTCTAAAGATTTCATCCTTGGGGTAAAGCTCCTCGGGTAACTGCTGCTGCTAACATGAATTCCTGTCCACTAGAAAATAAAGCAATAGAGCGTGTTAGCCCACATACCTTAGAATGTATATGGGGCCTTACACAGACTAATGGGCCAGCCAGCCCCAGCCATTCTACTGTCCCTTTACTTGGCTGTCTCTCCCCAGTTACCATAAACACTGTTCAATCCTCTTAGTGTTCACACTATTTTCTTCTTTGCCTGTAGAATGATTACAGAAATTTAGATTTATTTTAAAACTTTTATTTTTCAATTTTTTAGAGTAAAAATGCCTAAACACATACAAACACTGATGGTCATTTGCTAAACATAGCAAACGTTTCACACTGACAACAGACTTAGCATAAGCAACATTAAACTTCTCTTCTCTTGACAACAGTAAACGTCTCCTTCCTTGAAACTCACATTCATTGAAAATGCATTAACACTCATTGAAAATGAATTAAAACTGATATAGATTCATAGGTAATTAAAAAAATAGCTGCCCTTGTGAGCCATTTTAAGCCTAGCCAATTTCCCTTTTGGTGCCACCTTTTGATGTTAGGCAGGCCCTACCCAATAATTATATATTACCCCTAGTAAGAATAACTGGGATCATACACAATAGATAATGTTGGGGACCCATGCATGGGATAAAGAATTTACTGAAAATGTATCTGGCTAGTGGCAAATGCAGTGTACCTTGGGTCCTGGGCTGTTTTCAAGCCATAGCTCCCTTCACACATTTTTAGTACCTGCATAAATGCATCTGTTTTTCGATTCACCTTCCTGATTTTTTTAATTAAATTTCTTGTTTAATAAAGCAACATTTGTTAGAGTGCATTTTAGATTTGTAGTTTTGAAAATTTTTACAGTAAGCAATGAAAAAAAAAAAATATGAACCAATAATGACAAAAGTATCCATTCTGAACATTTCAACAAACAAATGCCACTCAAACTTCTGCCTTTATAATCCACCAATACCCAATACTCAACAATTACTGTCACTTTATCAACTGTGTACACATCCCATTTGATTGCAATAAAAATGGCCACACTAAAGTATTCCAATTTGATTTACACAAATGCACACTAGTCCTAAAAAGACAGAATAATACAAATTATGACCTCTTCAGGGTCATTTTTATCCACAGATGTCCCCCAAACTCAGCAATTATGGTTACATTGTTGACTACTTTCTTTTCATATGGCAGTGTTCATATAAAAATAAATAAATAATGTTGACCAAACTCATAGCTTTCAAATTTATTTCACACAAATATACAGTAACTAAAATATTCCAACCTAATTTGCACATATATACACACTTGTCCCGCAAAGCCAGATTAAAGATTGTTTAAAAATGACAATCTAATAAGAACATAAAGGTACTTTCGTCTACAGAGACCCCACCAACAACAAAAGTTATAGCTAATATGTTAACAGTGTACACCCCTTATTGTTATGAAGAAATCTTTCTTTATCCTTTGTTGACTGGGTTAGTCCCACTAGTCTAATGACTTCTTTGAAGGGGAGACCACAGAGGTAATTACAGTACTAGAGAAAATTTGGCCAGGGCAGCAGGGAACCTCTCCTACTCACTTTTTGATAGGTGCCATGTGGTCTTTTGCATCCACCTGAGCTGCCACCAACTCAAGCAGATGGGACCTTGGTTTAACATCTCATCTAAAAAATGACACACTCAGGAGTGCAGCGCCACCCTTATGGTGCACTGGAATAGTAGCACTCCATCTATCTGGCAAGGGAATACAACCCACAGTCTTCTGAATCAAGAGCAAGTGTGATATTTGTTCAATCACAGAAACTGCCAATAATTTACATTAACTTTATTGGTAGTTTTGAATAAACTACATGAAATTGTATAAAGATCACTAGCATCATAAGATCCAGCCATGTGTACCACAGTTTAAAGAGAAGAGTATTTGAGAGCATAAAAAATATTAACCAGCTGATAGCATATGCTAAGTCAATATGCACAATCTCTGCAGAACTAAAAGTCATCTGACAAATTCCACATTAAAAAGAACTATTAATAATGCAAAGGTTGCTGCTGGCAAACAGCTTTGCATTTTAGAGCTTTATTTACAAATACAGACCGTGCTGTGAAGAATAAATTGCCTGTGCTGCATTACAAATGGTGTGCTGATGATATTGCCATAGCATTTCCTGAAACAGATCAGCTGTGCAATAGGGAATGGCTGACAAACAATGAAAACACGTTCATAGTTATTAGGCATGCAGTTGTGGAGACTTTTACGGACCTTGGCCCAAATTATGACTTGCTCAATATCACACAGTAGATAAATGAAGGTGGAAAGATTCAGTCCCTACATCCTTCCTAAAGGATGCTACTTATTAACAAGTTTCAGCTTTAGTCCTCTGCACTAACTGTAAGAGTTACAGCTTTTAACTAAATGCAGAAATCCTTTACAGTTTGCTATGGCTTATAAGAATACATTTTTTTAACTAAAACATGAGTACCGTAGAGCTACGTGCAGACAGTTTATAAATTGTAGCAACTGTTTGCTACATTTGTAGCCAGCAGTTTGCTACAGTTTAAAAAAAATAAGAAATTCATATTTAATAAAAAAAATGGAGGAAGATCTGTGGCAGGGCACATAAATTAGACCTGAATGGCTAGGAGGATATTATGCATCTGGCCACCTGTTTTTTTTTTTTTGGTCTTCAGTGGAAGAGCTTGGGAGGGGGGCATGGAGCTGCAATAAGCTTATCTCTACAGTTGCTATGTAATGTGCTTTTTATTTTTTTTGCTCATTTGAAAAGCTGATGGGAGTGGGTCACTAGTTCATGAGCCAGCTATACTTCTGCAGTCAGCATACAACATATGTGCTATGTTGAGATGTACATAGATGGTGCCCAAGCACTTAGTGTTGAAAGCAATGATAAAACATTTAAAGTGGCAGATGTGCATTTTTTTAAAATAACAGGCATGCAAGCATTTTTTTTACAGCCAAAAGGCCCTTGTCAGCTGCCAAGGTCACCTTGTGCTGCTGGCACTGCTACATATGATAACTAGCTGCATTGCAAATATCCGTTCATGGCATGTTCTCGTTAACTAATGGTAGAAAAGCAATAGAACAGAAGATTGTTAACTTATAAAACTATACAACAGATACACTGCATAGCTTATTACACTAACAATATAATACCATTTGAAGCAAATGTCTATCTATACAATATAGTAATATTCATTGAGAGACTCTTTAAAATATTGTAGAAAACCAGCAGTGTATGTGACAGTGAACCTTAGCAGAAAACAGCACACGCCTCTGATAGTCACATGTTGCATAAACAAAATGATAAATAAAGGTATTCATGCACAACAAAAGTACTAGAATCAGTAGATAGAACAGGAGAGCATCAGTACGTGTCAATAAATGCTGTCATTAACTAAAAAGAGAGATATGTAAAAAAATATCAAATGCACATAAAACTGCTATGTACATTGCCTAACATATAACATAAACAATAATAACAGCATTACATGTAAACGTCTATCTGTAGAACGTAGTAACACTCATTGAAAGACTCATTCAACTACAGTAGAATATCAGGAGTATATGTGTCAATCAACTCTGGAGGAATAACAAACAAGTCTCTGGTATTCATGTGCTGCAAAAGCAAAACAAGTCATGCACAGTAAAAGAGCTACAGTAGGAGAACGTCAAAGAATATCAGTAAAAAATACTGAAATGATGATCTGAGTTACAATGTAAAGGAACTTGTAATCTCAGCAAAATGATGCAATAAAATTAAACATTGCACGTTCCTGTTAGGATATGTTCTCTCCCATTTGTCTCAAACTATAGGCATACTGTGTAAAACTTAATGTACTATTATTACAACTGTACCCTCCTCTGTCATCTCATCCCCTTTATCTTCCCTGGATCTCCTCCGCTCTTTCCTTTCCTTAGGCTGCTCTAACTCTTTCTTATCTTCCAGTGTCTAGATCTTTATAGTATCAAACATTCTTACATAAAACCTGACAATCTATGCATGCTGATGATACTAAACTGTGTATACCTCCCTGTAATAAAACAAATATTCATATAAATGCAAGTATTATTTTTAATCAAAACTGTTTGCAAATGATGTAACTGGTGTCAAGGATGTATGCATAATGGAACTCTTCCTCATGAATCATACTGGCTGCAAATGATGAAACAATGCAAATGATGTCCATAATGTTTGCATAATGAAGCTTTTCTCACTGGGTCTCCACTAAAAGGGATACTGCTCAGTCAGACTCTCCTAGTAAACAAATGCCAATGCCTAAAAATAAATAAATAAATAAATAAAGTGTAGATTGGGAGAAGTAAACACAACACAAAATGTTACTGAAAATGTATTCTACTGATGAAGACATGAGCAGAAGATCAAAACATCCTCGCAGCTGAAATCATGGAAAGATGTCAATGCCAGGAGAATTAGCAACAAGATGAAAAATTTGAACTTTGTCATAAAAAAGTCAGATCTGGATAGCAGTATCATTACAACATAACTGAGAAATGGATATACTTAGGGATAAACCATTCAGAAGGAAACACAGGAGCAACAAAAATGTCACAGGGCTTTAGGGCAATAATGTGTGATCTGTACAGTCACTTGAGGAGATGATATTATGGGGATAGCAACACATGCGGGGATTGCATACTTTCATTCAACTTAAGAGGAAAGAAGAGGCGGACGGCTAATGTGAGTTATCAGGAATTTAATGAAAAAAAATGTCATGGTACTTGTTACAGATTTTGTCATTCCCAAAATGGATTGCATTCTCCAGGCAGTGACAGTGACTGGGAACTGATACTTCTCAGACATCCTGCATAACTACTAATCATGAAAACCAAAGAGAAAGTGCTAGTGAATCTCATGCTCTCGTGTGATATGCTTATAGGTTCATATGCAATCAGGCTATAAACTATTACAAGCCTAGCTAATAAACCATATTTAAAGCTTTACAATCCTCAAGGAAGGCAACAAAAGACAGACCAGTGGGAGAATTTGTGGGTGCCCATCCAGTTATCTATGATTGCTTTGAAGATGGCAAGAGTGCCTACTCTGCTTAATATGTAGTGAATGTTTGTTGGACCGCTGAGGAATAGATTAGGATATAAATCTATTATGCCAATGTATAATAAAAAATGTAGCACAAGAGCAAAAGCAAGGGTCAAATCTTATATTCAAAGCCAGATACTTTTATTAGTAAAACAATGGATAAGCGCTTTCGCTAAAAAATAGCTTCATCAGATCACAATGTTTGCTTAACATAGACAGTTTAAATACTAAAGCACATGGTGAGTACAATTCAAATGAACCAATCATCATCACACATCAATTAGTTCACTTAACATTTAAAGCAGCAAATACAAAAGTATATCAGTGCATTCATTACTGCTACTAATCATATAAAAAAAAAAAATATATATATATATATATATATATATATATATATATAAATTATCTATTACAATTTAAAAAAGAAGGAAAACAACTGGATTATTTTGCTAAGAGCAGATAGAGGCTCAGGACTAAATGACAAAGTCTCTATCAAACCTGTACTTAGAAAATGCAGGCACATAAAGATATGAGAATATTTAGTCATTTTTAAATTGTAATAGATATATATATAAATAATTTTTATAATGCATTATAACAACAAGAAAACTTTTATTAAAGTTTTATACTATCATTTGTTGTATTCAAAGGATGCGCTTTTTTAAATGGAGTTAGTTTTTTATATATATATTTTATATATATATATATATTTTTTTTATATGATTAGTAGCAGTAATGAATGCACTGATATACTTTTGTATTTGCTGCTTTAAATGTTAAGTGAACTAATTGATGTGTGATGATGATTGGTTCATTTGAATTGTACTCACCATGTGCTTTAGTATTTAAACTGTCTATGTTAAGCAAACATTGTGATCTGATGAAGCTATTTTAGCGAAAGCGCTTATCCATTGTTTTACTAATAAAAGTATCTGGCTTTGAATATAAGATTTGACCCTTGCTTTTGCTCTTGTGCTACGTTTTTATTATATATTTACTGGTTGTTTCCACAAGAGCATTTACCAGTGAGAGCAGTATTTTGGATTTTTGACTTTTACTTTAGTTCTTACTGCTCATAACGGAGTAAGGTGACTTTCATACTGTGCTGTTGCCATTTTTGTCTACTACAACGCTAATTTTGTGACTATCGAGAAAATGTCAAGCATAGAATTAGATTATGTGCCCAGAAGTGAACACCGGGGCAGAGAAACACTCGAAACCAGATTTTGTAAATATTTGAATGGAATTTCCAACCCTTCTTGGTTTGTGCTTGATGAAGCAAGCTCAGCTGACGTCAACGGAGCGACAGTAGACATGCAGGCGCTTTACCGAGCGCTGGACGACATTGAGAAGGACTTCCTTAAACTAAAACGTTTACAGGCACAGCGTGCCCATTTCCGATACTGTCTTGACCACCATATAGTGCCTCGTGGTTTGAGAGTATTCTGTATGCCTAGCCAAGGCACTGACTTTCCAGAACTGTTAGCGCGTTGGCAGCGCATCAACTTAGAGACCAGTCGTGAGTATCTCAAGCTCTTGATTGACTTTTTTAGTCCTGAGGAAAAGAAACTAACTGACTCAATTAATTCTAAACAAAAACACTTATTTACTGACTTTCCTGAAAATATCGTATATCCACTATTTGAAAATTTACTTGACTGTGTTTCCGCCTATGATCGGAAACTTTTGCAACAAAAAAGAAATAAAGTGATACGTGACTTGAATGATTTTAAACTAGGTCAAGTGTTTGTTTGGCAGAGACACAACAATGATAGACTAGCTACTAATGTATATGAGGGTCAGACAAATGTTAATACTGTACAACCTACTAGAATGAATGTAACTAATACATATACGAGAAATGCTGGTAGTAATAGAGGTTCAGCGTTCTCTACAGATGTTCCTGACAGTCTGAATATGCCTAATAATGTCAATTTGAATGGTTTAGATAATAGCAAATCTACTTATGGCTCACAACCCGATAGTAATGAAGAAGAGAGATCTAGTATTGTAAATACAAATAATAATATAGAGATTGCAATAAGTGATGCACCTTGCAATGAATTAAATGATTCTAATGATGTAATTAGGTTAGTGCATTCCAGCGCACAGGAAAGCATTAATCTATACCCTGAAGTTAATGTTGTTAAGAACAAACAGAGCCAGCAGTTAGACCTAAAACAAAGGAAGCTAATCAGTATGTAGCTGATGCCAATTTAACTCTCCCTTTACCCGTGCGCATGGACAAAGGCCCAAGGAGGTCACGTTCCATGAGCAGGGGAAGGCAAAAGAGGAAATTGTCAGAAGACTCTCTACACAATACCACGATAAAGAAAATGTGGGTAAAGAAAAGGTAGTGTTCAACCTTTCTTCTGTTGAATTAACTGACTCTGACATCTCTTTGTTAAGGAAGGGCCTGAATTATATACCGAAGACAACTGGCTGCCTTACTGATACAATTATGGATTTAAGAATATTTTGTAGAAATTTAATGTTGAAATATAATTTCAGGGATAAGGATAGCACTGTCAGAGAAGGCCCTATATTCAAGAATCTTAGTGATTATGTACCTGTAAATCACCCTCTAGTAGAGGCTTTTTTGAAAGTAACTGAGGAAGAGTTGCATCACTACTATGAAACTAAGACATATAATAAATTAAAGAAATCAGATAATTTAACATTCAATGAAAGAAAAAGCCTGAATAACCTGCAATTAAATAAGAATATTGTAGTTAGGCCAGCAGATAAAGGTTCTGGTGTTGTTGTCCTGGACAAAGAACATTACATGAATGCTATGCATGATATGTTACAAGACAAATTTTATGGTATCATTAATACATCAGATGTTCATGACACCTGTAGGTATGTATCTGATACCCTTACTGATATTTACAAAAGTAATTTAATTGATAGAAATACCTATGAATACCTTATGGTTGAGAAACCAATGTTGCCTCTAATTTATGGACTTCCTAAGTTACATAAAGACTTAAGTAACCCACCAATGAGGCCCACTGTATCTGGAAGAGGGTGGGTTACTGAACATTTATCAGTATTCATAGAGAAGCATTTAAGACCCATTTTGAATAAAAATAAATTTGTCTTACGTGACACAAAGCAATTTTTGGTAGACTTCTATGAATGCATCACACATTGTGACAATATTAATGCTTGTTATTTTGTCACCCTAGATATACAGTCCTTGTTCACTGTAATACCCAATGAACTAGGTTTAACTTTTGTCACGAATTATTTAAAAGAATGTAGTGACTATTCTGAATTGTTGATAGATCTGATTGTCCATTTTCTTGAACTTGTGCTTTATAATAACATGTTTATGTTTGATGATAAGATTTTTAAGCAACATGAAGGCGTAGCAATGGGCACTCCTTGTGCCAACAGCTACGCCAACATGTTTCTAGCATTTTGGGAACAAGAAGTTTTGTTTAAAGAAAATTTTTTTAAGGAATATGTCATCTTCTTTCGTAGATTTGTAGACGATGTCTTTTTTCTATGGAATGGAACAGTAGATAACTTAGAAAAGTTTTTAAACATCATGAATAGCTTGACAAATTGTTTGAAATTCACTATGCAATACTCCTATGAGAAAGTGGTGTTCCTAGATGTTTATGTAGAAAGGTTACACAATGGTCTCATCAACACAGGGGTATATTGGAAATCTTGTCACAGCAACATGTTACTACATAGGACAAGTATGCACCCACCCCACATTTTTAAAAATATAATTAAAGGACAATCTTTAAGATGTTCTAGGCTAAATCCGTCAGAAATAGGCTTAGAAAAAGATCGGTCATGTTTACGAAATAGATTAAAGAATAGGGGCTACAAAATTAGTGAAATAGATCAATACACTACTGAAGCCCTCAATTCACGTGATGCTAGAGGTAAACCTTATTTTGGTCCAGTACAGGATATCATTAGAACTGATATTTCTTCGACACCCTTGAATGTCAAATTTGCAACAAGTTATACAACAGACTTATTTGAAGTCAAGAATATCATATGTAAACATTGGGATATACTAAAGGCTGATGAAGAGATTTCTGACATAGTTGGCAAAGAACCCTCTTTTATATATAGGAACAGAAACAACTTAAAAAGACTCCTCTGTTATCCTAAGAAAGCTATACAGCATGTTAGTTCAGGACATGCAGAAAAATGTGGTCATTGTAATTTTTGTTGTTATATTGACAGCAATACCACATTTATCCATCCAGATAATGGTAAAACATTTTATTTTAGAACACATGCGAATTGTATGACACCTAACGTTGTTTACCTGGCAGTTTGCAAAATATGTTCATCATTTTATGTGGGTAAGACGAACCGCCCACTACGTGACAGGATAAGAGAGCATATTTATAACATCAGAAAAGTAATACACAGAATGCTTTAGCCAAGCACACTGTCTTACACAACACTCAACATGAATTTCAATTTAGGGTACTAGAAGTAATAGAACCTAATGCAAGAGGAGGTAACATAATGACATATACAGAGGAGAAGGAAAACAACTGGATTATTTTGCTAAGAGCAGATAGAGGCTCAGGACTAAATGACAAAGTCTCTATCAAACCTGTACTTAGAAAACGCAGGCACATAAAGATATGAGAATATTTAGTCATTTTTAAATTGTAATAGATATATATATAAATAATTTTTATAATGCATTATAACAACAAGAAAACTTTTATTAAAGTTTTATACTATCATTTGTTGTATTCAAAGGATGCACTTTTTTAAATGGAGTTAGTTTTTATATATATATATATTTTTTTTTATATGATTAGTAGCAGTAATGAATGCACTGATATACTTTTGTATTTGCTGCTTTAAATGTTAAGTGAACTAATTGATGTGTGATGATGATTGGTTCATTTGAATTGTACTCACCATGTGCTTTAGTATTTAAACTGTCTATGTTAAGCAAACATTGTGATCTGATGAAGCTATTTTTAGCGAAAGCGCTTATCCATTGTTTTACTAATAAAAGTATCTGGCTTTGAATATAAGATTTGACCCTTGCTTTTGCTCTTGTGCTACGTTTTTTATTATATATTTACTGGTTGTTTCCACAAGAGCATTTACCAGTGAGAGCAGTATTTTGGATTTTTTTGACTATTATGCCAATGTGTCTTATTTATCTGCTGATGAAGGTTAAGTTTTTTAATTGGATTTGAGGAGCCTTTCATTATGTGAAGGAAATCAAGGAGGGTCAGATTTTACATGACTCAAAAGTCTAGCCACAGATATCCATGGATAAGAGACTAAGGACAGGAACAGGACTGACAGTCTGTCCAGTTAACTGAGGGACTTAAGATCACTAACATTTTAGTTACCTAAGAATCCTCAAGGCAAGTGAAATGTTTAGACAAACATGCCAAAAGGGGCATTATAATAAATAATGGCTCTGATGAGATTTGACAAAAAGGTAATTAAGACTTCTTTGGATATCAATGTGATGCCTTTGGAAATTAGATGAAAGGTTTTCTGAACCACTGTGGAGACATGATGATCAGAAGATAGTTAATTATCAATAAGAGTGCTTACATCTCTTACTGCATTCCTCTCAAAAGTGGATGCTCTCAGAATGAATTTTAGGCAATTTCAAGATATGGAAATAATCAAAATGAGAAATGCAGGAGCATTTGCATCCATTGATTAACCTCAGAAGTTAAAAACAGATTGTCACACTATCACAAACTGCATAATATTGTGTTAACACGAAACAACTTTACTGAATTATCACTTATGACAAAGGCAATCATACATTTATATAAATGAAAGCAAACCATATTGACATATTTTCAGTTGCAAACATTATATATCATTTGTAATCTTCTATACAGTCATTGTGAGTCAAATATTGCATAGCTCATCCAATTCCTGCCTTCCCTTAAACCTCTTTCATCCTCCAAAATATTATTCTGAATGGATTGTTCCCACAATTTCCATTTTTTTCCTTTGTAAATTGCTCATACCCAGTTCTAAAGATCCCACTTCCAGTTCTTTTATCTCTGTTACTATATTCACTACTTCTAGTATGGCTAGTTCAGACTTTGATTTCCATTTTCTAGTAAATGCTTTTCTGGCAGCCACCAGAATTAAACCCAACAAGGCCTAACAATGTCTAGGCAATTGTGATTCTGTATCACAGCTCAAAAAGTAATTTCCTTAGTTACACCAATCCGCACAATCAGCATTTCTGACAGAGTAGTCTGCAGGGAATTTTTAACATCTGCCAACTCATTGCACTCGCAAAAAATAAGTTCCCAGTTTTTTCTTTCTTCACAATCATACCTCAAACGTTTGCAATCTACTCGAGGAAAATTCTTTAGATTCTGCTTGGTGTATAGAAATGCTTACCCAAACATAACAATATGAATTGCATAATCTTTAACTTTAAAAACAAAATTTGCCAGGTATGCAACTATTCCCATCAAGATAATATACTGATTAATTAAATAGGTCTTGTAGAATACTTGCAATGTAAATTAGGTTGAACTCCCTTGTATAAAAACATAACATAGTAAGAATAATTGGTGAAAATTAATCAAGTTAATATGATGCTTCTCAGTAAAAGGTGTATTTCAATGCAATTATTGATAAAAAAGATGATAGGGAAGTAAATATGGTACTGTGATGTGTAGGATTTACTAAAAGTAAAAGAAAAAGAAAAGTAACACCATAAGTTTACAGCTGCCTGCTCTGGTCTCACGTGAAGTTCACTATGCAGTGCAAGAGACCTTGCCTGTATAAGTCCACAATGATATACGATAACTGCTGGATGTTACATCCCAAGTCCTGCAAAAACAGGGTAAAAGATTTCTCAATAAATATCCTCTTGAAATGATGAGGGATAGAGGTAATGTAAAACAAAAGCAAAACAAAATAGATTTACAATTACACTAAATACAAGAAAGCATTGCTCATAGGACAAAAATGTTCTGAAATTAGGTGACAAAGGATACCATTTCAGAGGAAATAAAACAAAAATTGTAGCTCTCTCTCTCTCTCTCTCTTTCACTATATACATATATATATATATATATATATATATATATATATATATATATATATATATATACACACACACACATATATATATATATATATATATATATATATATATATATACTTACAAGTAAACTGAAGATAAGGCACACCCACTTTAAGAAGAATACATCTTTAATGAAGGAGAAAATTTTTCGAGTCCCTCCAGGAATATGATGTAATGAAACGCCAAGTGAGAAGTGAAGCCTAGTCTGTTTCATTAAATTTTCATTCCACTTAGTGTAGGCAGATAGCATCTTTGTGCAACTTCTGTAACTGATTCAGCAAAATGTTTCCCATAAAATAACTGATGTACATGGGGGAAATGCCTTCAGAGGAATTCAGAATAAATAATCTCAGAATGTACGAGTGAATGGGACAGTAATAAAGGAATTGTGAGGCCGGGGTAAGATGCAAGCCTTATAGAAAAATGTAAAAAGTTTTAAATGTAAATAAATGAATAAGGCAAGATACAGACCTGTGTCTGATAGCAATGTTTTGTGTACCTCTTGAAAATATTATTGAAGGATTTTAGTGCAATAGTTGCCTTTTCTTTAGGTCATTTTTCAACGTAAACTGTGCAGTAATAGTTAATATATTTATAGTTTGGGTTGCTTGGTTATATTCTGAGGAAGGCATTAATCAGCGATGATTTAAAATCAAGCGATGCAAAAAGCATTTCTTGCCTAAAAAAGAAAATGGTAGACATGATGAAGCTAATTTTTTGTTTTCTATTCTGTATGGGAATAAGATAAGGGTAAAATTATTTTGCTTACAACACATTGATGAATCAAACCTCTGCTTTCCCTCATCCTGTAAAAGCACTTTTAATTATTCACAGCACATAATAATTTATAGTTGTGTAAACAAACTTACCATAACAGTAGATGTTCAAATGATCAGTGCTGCAGTAGCCTAATGGATTATATCTTGCACAGGATATAACAGCTGGCCAGCTTCCACAATTTCACAGCACCTTCCATGCACACAACCCATTAGTTAGCTTAAGCAGAGCTGATGAAAAATCAGGTTTGGATGCCAAGCCCTTCAGAGCTTTCATGACAATAGAAACAGAGAGAGGGAGGGGAAGCAAAGCCCTGAGTGGACAAAGCTAGGAAAAGAAAAAAATAATACACCCTGGCACAAAAATTCAACAAAACACTAGGGGGTGGAAGGAGGAAGTGACTACTACAGCAGTGATCATTTGAACATCTACTGTTATAGTAAGTTTAACTACACAACTGTTGTATACTCATTGTTAGGATCACTGCTGTAGTAACCTACTGGGTAGATTACCATAGCTTATAAGAACTGGGAGGAGGAAGGACAAAGGTGAAGAAGGTCCCGAAAAATGGCACTAGCAAACCTGTCCTAGACCTCAAGAAGAATCTAATTTACAGTGTTTTGTAAAAGTATGTACAGAGGACCATGTTGCCACTTCTAGAATACTTCTAAAATCCTACCCTTTCCAAAAAGTCACAGATGTAGCCAAGACCCTGGTAGAGTTAGCCTTCATTCTACCGGGAACAGTTTTGGGAATAGTCTGCTTTGACTGATTAGAATTTCTGAAAGACTATGTTCTGTACCTGAGTTGTCTGTGAACATCCAATGTATGAAGTATCCTTTCTCATTTATTTTTAGGTTTTAGAAAGAAGGCAGGTAGATGTTTATGTCTATAATGACTAAGCGAATGGCAAAGTGATGCAGAAATTGATCGATATGGATCAATGTGCTTTTGTGGAGGGGAGGCAAACATTTGACAACATTAACTAAACAATGATGATCCAGAGAGAAGCAGAATGTAAGGAAATAGCACTGTTATTGGTGAGTCTTGATGCAGAGAAAGCATTTGACAGAGTAAGCTGGGATTTTATGAGCAGGTCAATGGAAACATTTGCATGTCCTGATAACATTATAAGGTTGATTGGGGGGGGGATATATGAGGGATCTGAGGTGAAAATTAAAGTGGGTGGGTGCCTCTTTTATAATTTCTGTTTGAGAAGAGGAACCAGGCAGGTATGTCCTGTTTTCCTTTTGTTATTTGCATCATATTTAGAACCATTGGCAAGAAAAATAAGGGACTCAGGATATAATTAGTATGGTAGTCAAGAAAAGCTGGCTTTATTTGCAGATGATATTATTTTATACTTGATAAAACCAGAAATGACATCTCAGTGTTGTGGAACATTTTAAGACAGTTTCAAGTCTTTCTGGGATACAAAATCAGTGAAGCTAAAACAAAGGCAATAGCTGTAAACTATGTACGCACACACAAACTGGTTCAGAAATATCCATATTTATGGAGACATGATAAAATGAAGTACTTAGGAGTATGGATTAAAAAGGAGAAAGTCATGGAAGCTAAGGATATGTGGGAAGAGACTAAACAAAAGATAGCACAAAAATGAGAAATTGGAAGTTCTGTTATTTGGATAAGATAAAAACTGTTAAAATGTTTTAGTCCCTTTAGTTTATACACAGGTCTGGCATATTTTTATCAACCAGAGGAGAAGTGGATAGCAATTAATAAAGTCTGAAGGATTTTATCTGGGAGGGGAAGATAGCAAGAGTCAAGTGGGATAAGCCAATTCTTCTAAAAGAACAATGTGGTTTGAGATTACCTGGTTTAAAGGGATATTTCAAAGTTACACCGTTAAGGCTCCTATACATAGCACAAGCAGAAAGCTGTAATTCAAAGTGGAAAAGGATGATGACGAAAGAGGGGGGAAGCTAAAGAAGCAAGGAGAGACTGGAATTTTGGATGCAGATCCTTAAGGAGAATAACAATAACTAGATCGAATATTATATTCTTAAATAGCAGAAAGTTTTCTAAGAACTAAACCAAAATGGGAATGGAGAAAGGAAATTCTGCCCATAGGGATGACTGATATTAGGGATAGAGACAAAAGGCAAAAGGATGCTGGAATGTATTGGAGAAAACTGGCAAAGGAACCAAAGTATTGGGAGCAAATAATTGGAGGGGAAAGGTAATAGAATGGGAAGAGGCCAAGAATTTATTTGCACTGCAGGCTACAGATTGTCTTCCCTATCAAGGATTGATATTTGAGTATAGGCAAAGAGAAAAAAACTGGGGCATCCTAAGTGAAAGACGAGCACTGGTAGAGTTTTGAGCAAAAACTAGAACAGAATCTGCTGTTAAAAAGGGATAATTAGGAGATCATTTAAAATATTGAATATAACTATAAGAGTCAATAGGAGGAGGTTAGAAAGGCTTGGGTAGAGAGATTGGATAATCAATTCACAAGGAAACAAATGAGGGATATATGTATTTCTCCCAAACATGCAAAAAAGTCTAGAAGATTTAAGATCTTTGCTTGGGAAGGATTTACATAGATATTTTTATACCCCAAGTAGACTCCAAAGAATTTTTTCTCAGGTGGACAGCAAATGTTAGAGGTGTGCTGGGGAAGAACAAGGGAACTTATTTTCTGGGAGTGTAATGAGTTAGCAGACTTTAAAAATTCCCTGCAGACTACTCTATCAAAAGTACTAGGTGAGCAAATTGGTATAATGAAGGAAATCATTTTTTTATCTATGATATACTATCAGAACAATGGCGGCATGGCTAGCCAACTGGTGGTGTAAACCTTGGCTCGAGATGGTTGTCACTGCTGAAGTGACACCCTGACTCCATGTACAAAATGGAATAAAGGGGTTGAGGATGAATGGATGGATGCATGGATACAGAATCAGAATTGCCTAGACATAGTAAGGTCTTTTTGAGACTAATTATGGTGGCTGCCAAAAAAGCAATTGCTAGAAAATGGGGATCAAAATCCAAGCCATCTGTACTTGAAGTAGTGAATATAGTAAAAGAGATAGAACAAATGGAGATGGAATCTTTAGAAAAGGGTGGGAGCAAATGACATAGAAAAAATGGGGATTGTGGGAACAATACATGCAGAATAACATTTTGGAGGAGGAATGAGGCTTAAAAGAAGGCAGAATTTGAATGAGTTATGTAATGTTTTATTGAGAATGACTGGATAGATTATAAGTGATGTATAATGTTTGGAACTAAAAATATGTCAATATGGTTTGTTTTCAGTTATAAATGTATGATTGCCTATGTCATAAATGTAATTTAATAAAGATGTTTCTTGTTTAAAAGAAGAAGGATTATTTCTCAAGGAAAACCTATATTTGTGAAAAATGAGACTAAGTTTTACCTACCATAACAGCTTGCATCAAAGCTACTCTTTTGGCAAAGGGTAGACCAATCAGTAAGACGATTTTCTAAGTTAGCCTGTTGAGCTGGCTCAAATGGAGCAGGTGTTCATTTTTGTAATACTAAAATAAGATCTCAAGGAACAGATACACTTGTTTTCTGTGTGGTTTCTTAGGCAGAACTCCTTTCAAAAACATTCTCACATGAAACTGCATTAAAAGAGAGAGATCCAGTGGCAAACATGCAAAAATTGCTGACAAATGAACCTTGCCAACAAATGAACCTTGACAGAGCAGTAAGAGAGGCCATAGGATAGTAACTCACACAAACACTTTAAAACCAAAGAAACACTACCCCTGAGTGGGTGGTGGTTCTTTTATTGGCACTAACTAGAAAACCGTTTACAATCTAATATAAATTTTTTTAGTAGCAGGCTTTCTGGCCTCCTTTAGTACCTGCTGCACATCGACAGAAAACAGGTGCCTAAAAGGTATTAAAACTTTATTATCCAGGCAGTTAATTGCAGTTGTTTGGGGCCAAGATGTATTAAAACCCTGATCTTGTATGAGTAAATTAAGTTGGTGAGAAAGCTTGTGGTAATTGTCCCTGGCCATTTTTAGAAGAAACAAGAACCACTGTTGCCTTGGCCACAAGGAAGTCACCACAATTATCTTTAGAAGAGTATTTTTTAATCTTCAGAAGTACCCATGAAAACACTGGGCAAGGTGAAAAGGCATACAGGAACATTCCTGTCAAAGGAAAGTAAAAGAAACGGCATCTGTCTTCTAGGCCTTCTTGTATGGAGTCCTGAAGCAGAATGTTGCCATTAGATTGGTTAAGAGAAGGCAAAACGATCTACTTGAGGTGTTTCCCACAGACAGACCAGATCTTGGAAGACCACCTGATTCAGTTTCCACTCATGAGGGTTTGTACTGGTCTTGCTCAGCTTGTTTCACATACAGTTTTGCTCTAATAAGTTGTAAGATGTCTGTAGAGGTAGACTATGCTGCATAACCGATCTGGTTCCCCCTTGTTTGTTTATGTAACACATGACTGTGGTGTTGCATGATCTCCTTTTTGACAAATTCTAAAACTGGAGTTTGAAAAGTCAACACATTTAGATGGTGGAACTTTAGATATATTAGATACCATTGTATGTTCTGCATGTGGTGTCTTGAAAGAGGTATTCTAAGAATCAATGAACAAATGCCAAAACCAAAAAAACAGTAACAAAACAAATTCCACTGAACCAAGTGGATGATGTTATAACTGCTGAATCAGTTAAATCACTTTGTAAAAAATTCCACGAGTGTTCTGTGAACTGAGAATCATAGATGCCAAGAGACCCAGAATCCTGAGAAATTCTCCTTGATGAGACAGAAGTCTGAATGGAAAACTCAGAAAACCCAGAAAAACATATCTAAATATAGATCTAGTTTTTTCCTTTGGAAGAAAAGATTTTTGTACTGAGGTGTCTAGCAGGCACCCCAGAAAAGCAATTCTGTGAGAAGAAGTCAGAAAAGACTTCTGAATGTTCTCTTGGAATCCCAACCTAAGCAGGACATCACTTACCCAAGAGACAGAGAGAGAGAGAGAGAGAGAGAGAGAGAGAGAGAGATTCCTGACACTTTGAAAAAGACTGCAAAGATAAGAAAGTCATCTAAATAAGGAAAAATGTGGATACCCTGCAGTCTGCAGTGGAATATGCTATGAAAGGAGCTACACACTTTGTTAACACTCTTGGAGAAATGAATAGCCCAAAGGGTAAGGCAGAGAACTGATGATGTAATCCAGATGCATACAATTTTAAGAAACATTTGAAATCTGGATAAATTGGAATGCGATGATATACATCTGTTAAATCTAAGGTCACTAAGAAAATCCAAAAAGAAGGGGGTTACAAGTTGTGAAGTGAGTGCATTTTGAATTAGAGCACTATCACAAACTGGTTTATGGATGAAAGATCCAGAGCTGGTCTCCAAGAACCTTCTTTCTTTGGCACCAGAAACACTCTTAAATAAAGTCATTCTCCTGACTGAGAAGGAGGAATAGCTTATATTACCACCTGAAACAGTATGTTTTGTAAAACAGGAGAAAAGAAAAAAAATTGGTCTGGAGGATGGATCACATTCAGGACCCTCCTGTCTGAAACAAGTTGCTGCCAAAGAAAAAGTGGAGAATCAGATTTTTTGGGAGGATTAAGGGACTGCTGGGGGGAGCAAGGTCCCTTCTACAGTCATTCTGACTTACTGGATTGTCCATTGTTCTGGGGGTCTCTTTTGGAACATCCCTGCTGTTACATTGTAAATGTCTGCTTACCAGCCTTCTTCTTAGACTGTGTTTTTTGCTTTTTGCTAAAGCTGTGCAACGCAGCAGAGATCCCCTTGGAAAACTTAGAGAAGAATGGCTGAAAAATCTGAAAGATTTCCTGAAATATCTTTCCTGTCTAATCATACTGTTTAATGACATCTGCAGTAGAGTCTCCAAAACTAAATGTCTATCCAAAGAAGAATTTAAAATCGATTTTTAACATCAACTGGGAGGTTCTGAGAATGTAACCAGGCAAACCTCCTGAAAACTGTTCCAGTAGTAGCAGCCCTGGAAGTGGTATCTACAGAAACATAGATATATTTTACACAATGAGTAGTGACTTGGGAAACTGAAGAAATCAAATTACACAAAGCAGATTTCTCCTCATAAGAGGAAACTGATGCAAAGATATTCCTCACAGTTTCAAAATTAGCCAGGATAATGGCTGCTGTGGAACAGACTCCCTATCTACATAAAACAAAATTCATCCCTGTCCATAGTCAAACAGAGCTTACATCCATGGATAGGAAATAGAAAATTTACCTTGGGACTTCTCCCTTTACAATTAATGGACAGAGACAGCTCATAAATTCTTTAGTCCATGCATGGGTCCCCTCAAATTATTTATGGTATGATCTCAGTTATTCTAATTAGAGGTAATATATAATTATTAACCATGGAATTGGTAAGGCCAATCTATAACCAAGTAGGATAGGCTATTTTGAGCACAAAAAAGGAAGTAGGCTGGACTTAAAATGGTCTGCAAGGGCAGCTAACCTAGTACTTACCCATGAGCCTATGAAACTATAATCTTCAACATAAGAGCCTGGCAACTGAAAATTCTGAAAGTTAAAGTTTTAGAAGCACACACTCCCCCCAGCTTGTCAATAACTGTCCTATCCTTGTCAGAAGAAGAAGGATTAGAATTAACAAAATGTTTAGCAGCAACTGGCTTTACTAAAGCAGTAGCCACTGGGTGAGGCCTGGGATGAGTGTATAAAAACTTAAAAGATTGAGGCACTCTATATAGCAGCTTTTTTAGGGGTAGCTGGCTGACTGTCAGGGAAACTCCACCTGTGAAAACAAAATCCTCCAAGGTAGACAGAATTTGAAGGATAGGTGAAACTTTTATAAATTCCAATTGTAACAAATCATATTTTTGAGGGATTGAAAAACCTATTTTCCCACTGAAAACATTGATTCATCCTGGAAATAGTCTCAAAGAAAGAGAATCCTTCAGAGGGAAAATCAGACACCAGACTTTCCTCACAATCTGAAACAGAAACCTGAGAAGAAAACAACTGCATGTGTCCCTTCACATTCTCCTGCAGCTTCAGAGTCTAGAAGCTCTTCAGGTAAAGAGGAATTCCTTTTTCTTATACCAGAAACAGCTTTATGAGCTAAGCCTAATAAATTGCTCCAGTCCAGTGTAACTGAGACAGGAGAAGAGAAAAGTTGTGTTTGTCTTCTGTTTCTTTTCAACAGGTATTTCAAAAATAACAGATCAAGAATGGTCAGTAACAACATCCCAAGGATGGATATAACATTCTGGCCAAGCAGAGGAATTTTCAGCACTCCTTGCCTCAAGACGCTTGCCTGCTAAGGGGAGACCAGCAACCACAAAGGAAGCATCTAATCCCCAGTCCATGATGGCTGTACAGAATACATCAAAAGAATCTGAAGAAAAAGATGAATGGTCTGAGGAACAAGCTTTAGCCAAAGTAGAGTAACTCACTTGTGGCTGAGGGAAATTACCAGCCTGCTGCAGTGGCAAAGGCTGCTTAACAATCTTTTTTTTGTGTGTGTGGCTGGAAGAGGGTCCAGTACATTTTTCTATGGTCAGGCCAAAAATGGTGCTTGATTCTCAATTGATTCTCAGGGAAGCTTAGCAGCAATAGTCAGCATAATGAGTTCTCTCCAGAAATACAGTAAAAAACAAGTACCTTGTCCCTAAAATAACAATAATTTATCCACAGAAAAAGTAGTTTGAAACAATTTTTTAAACACAAAAGTAAAAAATGTGCTCCCATTTAAAAGTATATAAACGTCATAAGAGTCAAAAAATAACTTTTCCCTAGCTTAACTCTTTTATACCTAGCCTAAGGAGAATTTCACAGCTGCTGACACTTGTAGAGTTCCTGTCTGGACAACTTTTGTCTGAGCTCAAATTTTGAGACTGCAGTGTTCCAAGCAACCAGTAAGTAACTCCATATTTCACAAAAATGATAAAAGTTACAAAAAAAAGTTAAAATACAAAAGTTATTCAGCAGATATTACTCTCCACAATGGCATTATTAACATGTCAGTCTGATCTAATGGTCATTTTATATTAAATAAGTAATTCAGTAATATATAGAGCTAATTATTATAATTATGCAAGCAAGTATTAATCTGTTTGTCACCATAACAGACCCAAGCTATCAGCACTGTGTATGGTTTCATTTGATCATGGAATACCATATAAACATCCTCTGCTTCAATTTATTAAAATTATTAACATATGATATACATGTGTAATATTTCTGGAGGCAACCATTTGAAATCTTCGGACCCACTACAGCGAGTCCCAAAATGCAGAGACTAAATGGCCGAACGATTGGACTTGCATAGACTAAGTCCGAGATGCCATTTCTCAAAATATTCCCATTTCTCTGTGGTACAGATATTTCAGAGTTGGTATAGATAAGTTTGGGGTATGCCTGCAAAAAGAAGTTTAAAGGAGAAGAACAATTTTTGAATTCACTCTTCTGTGTTTTCAGTCTTTTTTTTTGGCTTCTTGGAACTTGATGCAGACATTCAAATAGGGAGCCACTTCTAGAAATCTACCCAGACTTTTTCAGGTATAAAGTACCCCACTTGTCTGAGAAGCCATTCCTGAGCTCAATGGTGATTGTGCATGTGAAATGCTGTTATACAATGTTATCCAGGAGCACAATGCCTGCATATATAATCAAATATATTTATTTAATTATGCATATTGTATTACTAACAAGTATGCAGATCAGTAGCAGGCAAACAGCAGATATCAGTGACAACTTTAGTAGCATTATGTAAACTTTCATTTGATACCATGGAGTACCATATAAACACCTTTGGGTTCAAGATATTAATACAATTATTAACCTATAGAACATACTAATAATATTTCTGGAGAATAACTCTCATTTTCTGTGGCACAGAGTATACCATTTGTCTAAGAATTCTTTTCTGGCCACTGTGGTGATCAGGCATGTGAAAAGCTATTCCACAATATGTTGAGTTGACAATGCGTGAGATATTTACAGAAATATGATATATATATATATATATATATATATATATATATATATATATATACATATATATATATATATATATATATATATATATACATATATATATATATATATATATATATATATATATATATATATATATATCTAGCAAAACAATGTCTTTGTAGGGCAAACTACTAATAACACTATTAATATCACACACACACACATACCTCTCAACCTCTTAGTCCAAGAAATCTGGACATAGCCTGACATAATGGGGGTACAAAGGCCCAAAAATAGGGACATATTTTAAATATTGCTCTTATAAACTTAGAATGTTACTAGAACAACAGGGTATGTTTTAAAATGCATTTTCTAAAGGATATAAAGTCTAGCCAAGTTCAACCCATGTTCTCAAGGGTGTCTGGATATAAAGTCTGAAATGCAAATCTTTGACATTATTTACTAAGTTAATTCCTCAGATCATCCCAGTGGTTTGCCAGAAAATCAAACATTTTATGAGGAACAGACCAAAATTTTAAGGCAAAAATTTGGACATTCTGTGAAAATCTGGACAGTTGAGAGGTGTGATCACACATATTCATAATTTAAAATGAAAACAAATCACATCAACTCACTTACTGGCCATTTAAATTTAGTCTTGAGGCATTCCTGAATATTTGTGACAATTGTGCCTATAAAATGCTGTTGCACAATGATTGCAAATGGATACAGCCTAAGATCTTATGAAAAATGTTATTTATGTATATTTGCATACTTTAGTAGCAAGCAAAGTACAGATATTTAGAAAGTACTGGCAGCTAGATACCAACAGAGTTTCCCAACTGTAATTTGATGCTCTGAAGTATACATATGCAGGCACACATTTACACACACACACACACACACACACACACACACACACACACACACACACACACACACACACACACACACACACACACACACACACACACACACACACCTCAATAATCAGGAGCAAAGCCAAACTATAATGGGAAACAAAGACCCACAATCAATGACAGATTTTAAATACTGGTGTTATATACCTAGCAATTTGCTAGAATAACAGGGTGTATATTAGTGTGCATCTGAAATTGTATATACACACAGACACACACTTGTATACTTACATATATACATATACACATCTACACAGATACATCTACATCTATATTTATATACTCGCACACATATTTACATATGTATCTATATACATTCATATTTACAATTCTAGTCACCCTACAAGTTGACATTGTTGACCACTGTGAACAATGGTCAAATTCACACTCATGCCATATCTGTGATGGGAATGCTGTCCACATGTCCATTCACAAACTACATGTAAAATTGTGGTTTGCTGACATTGTTGTCAGTTGGTAGCCCATGTGCAGTCTGAGTTTGCATACATGTAGCTGATCAACGCCCTCTCCGTACCTGTAATACTGACACTGTCCCTGCAGTCAGTGCAGTAATGGCTGCCACAGGTGCCATCTCTACCCGAGCAATAGACACTATAAAAGTAATATGCAATACATGTAAATAAGATACAACTACATGCCTTAAAACAAATTGCAGGATAACATAGAAAAATACAATCAACTACTAGACTGCATGCCATCTGTACAACCAAAAATAGTCTTGCAGATAATGATTTATATCAAAAGAGACTCCATGTACACACAGACACACACATAAGCTCAAATATTTGGGAGTATATGAATTCCAAAACTTGGATGGCTGTCATTAGAGAATGTTATTCTCAACCACTTGACAGAAAAATACACAAAATTTACAGACAAGCCATACATATGAGGACAAAATTAAGAGCATTCTGCAAACTCATGGACATTAGTTACAGAGATATTTATGCGAGTGCAAACGGAATCACACACACAAACAAATACACACCATCACCGCACTAATTTACCCGCCAACTTGCCATCATCTTCATCCTCTAATCATTACCAACATCATCATACTGGTCACCTTATTTACTCAATAATTCTGGGCAAAGTCAACAATAAGAAGGTAAAGACACAAAATCAGGGACAGATTTTAAACATTTCTGTAATTCACATCAGAAGTTAGTAGAACATCGTTTTGGTTTTGTTTTTTTTTTGTTGCTTGTTTTTTTACAAAGAATAAGAATCAGGAAATGCTAACAAAAAAAGCCAAAATAAACAGTCAAAGTGAAGTTTTCACAAAAATAAGCAGGAAATGTTATTGTAAAAAAAAAAAACTACACAAGCCAGTGAATTAGCCAATATTTTTCTGGTTCTATTTGATGCAGCACAGATATTTTGCCAACCGATTGGACAATCTTTTGGTGACATTGTCATCTAAGCTCCAGAGGGAACATTGTGTGACACATTACACCCTTAGCAACAGAAGCAAGGGAATGAAGATTCTGGTATGTTTTTGTAAAAAAAAAAAAAAAAAAAAAAAAAAAAAAAAAATGGAACATTCTTCATTGAAATAATGTATTATCATCTGCATACAGCAGCAAAAGTGTTGAAAGTATAAGTGATATAACATTAGCAGCTTAGAAATAGCATTTACCTGCTCGCTGGGAGATCAACCAGAAAACTATTTGCTTTTTTCCCTTTTTAAAAGGTACAATGTATCTTTTTTTCAGATACAGTTACATGTGCAATCATAGAACATGCTGATCATGACTGTACATGTTTAACTGATTAAATGAAGAAGGAATACTATAGCAATAACCCACACCTGGGTGTGGGTAATGCTGGATTTACCCACGGTTGGTGTGGTTTGGTCATGAGGGTGAAGCATTACCCACGCCCAGAAGTGGGTTATTGCTATTATACAATGACATTATTTAAGAAAAAAAATAATTACTTTTCTTAAATAATGGCATTGTATAATGCCTCCTTGCTGCCCTTCCCCAGCTGTCTGGTATTCTGCGGCAGTTCTGATGTACTACGCAGTACATCAGAGCTGTGGGTGGAAGCAATGGAGAAAGCAGGATCTCCGTCGCTTTTTACAAACTGTCTTGCTATGTTAAAGGAGTTTAATATAGCGAGACAGCTTTAAAAAAAGCAACGGAGAATCTCCGTTGCTTTTTTTAAAGCTGTCTCGCTATGTTAAACCCATTTAACATAGCGAGACACCTTTAAAAAAAGCAACGGAGATAGGAAGATCTCTGTTACTTTTTTTAAAGCTTTCTCGCTATGTTAAACTCATTTAACATAGCGAGACAGTGTGTAAAAAGCAACAGAGATCTTATTCTCGTTGCTGTTAAAAGAGTTATACTAATGGAAAAAGTCTGGGAGACCAGACCTTTTTCCATTACTATAACTCTGATTTACAGTGTGCACGCTGACCAATCAGCATGCATGTTTTGGAATATTAAAGGGGGGGGTCATTTTATAATTATATTTTTCTTAGGGAGTGCTCATAGGAGGTATGGGCATGAAAGAGATGCTGCATTTTTGACACTGAGACATAGGCTCAAATCAAAGTAATGCAGGAATGGCACTATAGGTAAGAAAGAATTAAAAGTAATTCTTTTAAAAAAAGGATTTTTTCTGTGACAATATGTAAAATGAAAGTCTTTTTCCCAAGAAGGAAACTTATCTGTCCAACAATGGAACAGCGTTAGTGAGCTGTCCATCTTTGACAGCCCACAGAGGAGAGTTCTTCAAGAAAGCAGGAAAGCTCCATAGGGCTTGGCACCCCAACCTGACATTTTGTCATCTCAGCTCAAGCTGACTATTGGTTTTGGTGTACGGAAAGTAACCTGAAGCTTTGAAAATTGACTGGCTGTTATAACTTATGCAGGATATAACCCATTTAGCTTAAGCTACTGCAGTAGTTATCACAATGATGAACATCATAGTTGTTTCTATATTGCCTTTATGGATTCACTGTCATACTATGGAATAAAAGGATTGCATTAATAGTGCAATTAATTTTCATACACTGCACTACTTTCCAGCGATGCTAAAATGTGTAAATTACAGTCTAACCTGTTCTCACTAAGCCTGCAATTGTTTTGCCTTACACATGTAATTTGTTTCTGAACTTTTAAGTGCTAGTTGCTGAAAAAAATAATTACATGTATTACATCAGAAATTTTAAATTAATTGGTAACAGTTGGATATTTACTGGAGAAGAAATATGGACAAGTTGCATGAGCCATAAACTTTTGTAGTACTACAGTAAAATTTCTCAACTTGTGAGTTATAAACAAGTATTTACTAAAATACTGAAAATGTTTACAGCATAACAGACACATCAAGTCTGAGCAGTGCTCTGAACAGCATTATTATGCAAAATCACATGTCAAAGCTGTGTGCTCAGTTCTGGAATCTATCAACATATAGAAAATATGTCAGGCAGAAAGCACTGCACATGACCAGAATCTGGCATATAGCAGCCCTAATAGAAATGAACAGCGTGGCATAGCAAACAAGAACCTCTCCACAGGGTTTGTCCCCAAACTCTACCAACATGTCCTAGTGATCCCTATCAAAAAGGGAGGTCCTACAGCTGACTTCTCACTACAGGACTTGTTTAGAGGGACATAGACAATCATCTTCTAGATTTCAATTAATACAGATTTGTTAACAGAAGCTTACACTTAGACAATTAGCTTCTGGATATTGACTGATATAGATTTGTTAAGGAAAGCTCACATTTGTAAACTTGGCTACCTTTGTTGAGGAAGTTACTTTTGCCCTTAATGACGTATTAAGTGTACATTAGGGTCAATGTATTTGTAGACCACATGACTGATAAATGGCTTTCTAGTGGAACCTAACTGCTAATGGTGGAAGACCAACTCTCTCTTTACCAGTTAATGTAACAATCAGGGGACCCAAGGCTCAGTCCTTCATCCACCACATTTTGACATCTTTTCATATTCATGGACTGACAGCAATACCTTCTAGCTTGTTAAGTTTCTTCAGTTTGATAACTGTAAAAAGGGTAGTACTGCCCTTTCTTTATCAGACGCAATACTTATACAGACAGATTTAGAGAAAACCTGTAGCTGGTGTAACAATAATGGTTTAGCCTGCAGTGTTAACAAATGTTGCATATTAAATTTTGGAAAGGAGGTGGTCCCTAACACCTCCTTTGTTAAGAAAAAAAGTTAGGACAGATTCTTTTATGAAAGATCTAGGCATAACCATAAATACGGGCAAACAAAAATTAAACAAATAGGTAGGACATCCGGTGACCTGGGCAGTTTATCAGACTGGATCTCCCTCTTAATCTAAAGCTGAAGACCAAGAAGGCCTTCTGACAACTGAGGACCAGAAAATGCCTTCTGTTGCTTCTGTAAGTGTAGTATCCTGCCTGCTGCACCTGTAACACGCACCTTTACTACAGTTACTAGCACATATTCAGCTTCACTAAGAAAGAGAACAATATCAGCATTCATTAATGAAGCTGCAATATCCTCTCAGATTCATAAATGACACATATGCCTCACAGGCACTTGCTGATGTGCCCACTAACAGCTTGCTCCCCGGGCAATTCCCTTTGCCCCAGACTACTTATGGCTCTGGATAGGGGTCTCTCCTTTGACCAAAAGATTGCAACGGCAGTAAAATAAAGGCCTTTTGTGTGACACATATGACACTCAAGGTAATTATTAACTACTCCAGGGAGGTTATTGTTTCATTGTACATGTCAAGCTATCAGCCAGTCAAAATGTATTATGCCAGCTTCCAAGCCTCTTGACAAACATTTATTTCAGCTGGACTGGTTTTGCAGTTTCCTCAGTAACAAGACTGATGGGCTTAGCAAACTAAGTTATTCAGTCAAATCCTGTCCCCTTTCATAGTATCATACCATTTTTTGTGGCTGAATCTATGCTTTGATGTTTGGGACGTGAAAGACTTCCTGCTTTTTGAGTCTCTGTGTGTGTGAAGAATAGCAATATAAGGATTAATAGGAGTACAAAAGCAATCAACTTTAAACTACACATTAACAACAATAACAAATATAACCAATTTGCCATGGGTCCTCTACCTTTGAAAGAATATTTCACTACCATTAAAACAATGCCAATTATTTGATACCTGTAAAAGGACCTTGAAGAATCTATGGACATATGTAAGTTTCATCACATTAATGCAGCTACTAAGCCTCTAGAAGGCCTTAAGGCTGGAAGCCTGCTATTCACCCTAAGAAACCATGTCACATGACTAGCACTGTGGCACTTGAATACATTAAAATGATTGCTTGCAGCACATCTCACTAGGATGTAGTGCAGATTAAGATTTGGTGTAAAGTCAAGCTTTGTTGTCCATTTAGTCAAGAGCTTTTCAGGCAGTGTAACAACGAAAAGGCAAACCAACATTAAATCTATGATTATGAGAGTGTGGCCAAGGCTTCCATGACTCACTGCATCAGACCATTTGAATATTCCAGTTGCTTACTGGGGACATGTACATTTGTGGAGAAGATATTATAATAAATGATCTATTCTTTTTTCCAAATAATGTTAGTCTACTGAGTTTTATAAACAGAATACACCATATAAATACAATCACATGTAAGTGCAATATAAATTAACAATGTGAATATAAGTAACCATTTCTATCTCAAAACATATAAAAAGAAAAATAACTATGTACAAAAGAAAAAACTAAGGTATGCATGTTACTATACTGTATTATCAGCTATTAAGAATGTTATTTTTAAACTTTTGTAATACAATTTCTAATAGCATTCCTAGTTTTGTTTGTAATTTAGAGCTGATACTATTTTATTTATGATGCTAACTGACTGCATTTGCTTGTTGTGATATGATTCTGAATGGTAATAGGTTCATAGGTGTTTACTAGGCTAACGACCACAAGGACCTTTTTAAGCCTAGCCATGAATCCCAAATCTTTGACAAATTCTGCTACCCTTGATAAATGTAAGCATGGGCCTGGGAGATGAACCATTTACAGGTTACCTGTGTCCATTAGAGATATAGGGGCCAAACAGGGATGAATTTCCTGTTCCCCACCCAATTGTCCAAGTTGCATTAGAATTGAGTTAGGGAGGAGCTCTGCCTTACATGGATGGGGAGCCTGTTCCATAGATGGGGTAGTCTCTGGGATACATACCTGTCTCTCCAGCAGGTCCTAGTTATATCACAGGCAAGGTTTAAGTCTTCAGAATAGGTAATTCTGGTGCTGTTTGTTTTGTGGATATGCAGGAGGTCCATCAGAGTGGGGTCTGACAATGCCCTGTATGCCAGGCATAGATCTCCACTCAAAAGCCTGTAGGGGACAGAATGCAGGGATAGGGCCTTGAGGTGGTCTGCATAGGCCATATTACTTACGACCTGTATTCTTTTAGTGAGGAACCTCTGTGGACATTCCAGTTGTTGGATATGCCTGGTTAGGTACATATCAAAGGGGGCATTGTACTTAATGATAGTTCTGATGAATGCCAAATACAGTGGAACAATGACTTCCTTGGACTTAGATGCCATACCTCTGTTTATAAGTTGCGCAACATATAATAATTTCCTCACCACTGTAGACACATGATGATCAAAGGCTAGATTACTATCTATGTGTGTCCCTAAGTCCCTAACTACAGGATCAACTCTAAGGGGTGTGTTGTCAATATGATTGTTACCAGAGATGGATGACTTCCCAAAGGATACTATTATGCATTTCTTGGCATTTAGTTTTAGTCCATGGCTCTGACACCAGTTGTCTGTCTGTGTCAGCCCATCCTGCAGAACATTTGTGTCAGTGTGAGATTCAATGACAGCTCCTAATTTGCAATCATCTGCAAATTTAGTCAGCCAGAGACCACTGACATTGGCCCTGACTTCTGAGAAGTAAATGCCCAAAAGTAGCGGTCCAAGGACTGATCCTTGAGGGGCTCAGCTTGTGACTGGTCTCTTTGTAGAGAGGAACTCCCCAATTCTAACTTCCTGGCTCCTGTCTGTGAGCCAGTTGGCTATCTACCAGGTGAAATATGGGTTTGTACCTAACGTCTTGAGTTTGTTAACAATGCCCGAGTGGGGTATTGTGTCAAATGCCTTGGCCAGGTCAAGGTAGGTGTTGTGAACAATTTTGCCCTCATCCATTGCTCTGGTGACCTTCTCAAAGAAGTCCACCAGGTTGAGTAGGCATGATCTGCCCTTGACGAATCCACACTGGATTGGGTCCAGTGTTTGGAGGTTTACTATATCTCTAGTGATCATCTCCATGATAATTCTTTCCATGGCTTTACATATAAGACTAGTGAGACTTATAGGTCTGTAGTTTCCAGGGCCTGTAGATGGCCAACCTTTATGCAGAGGGATGACTGTTGCCTTTCTCCTTTCATGACCCTGATAGGTCATGTTTCATGCTATTTAGAAGGCATCCTGGGATATTATCTGGACCCATTGATGCAGTGTTCTTGGTCTTAGAGAGAGCATTAAGGACCTGTTTGCTAGTGATAGTAGGGGGAGTTATATTTGACGATATTTCCTGAGGGAAGGTTGAGGGGGAGAGAGGAGTAAAGTTGGAGCTGAATTTATCAGCCAGGAGGTTTGCTATATCTTCTGGCTCAGTATAGGTGGCTCCATTTACAATGAGCTCCGCACACAATTGTGTATTGCCTTTGAGGTTGCAGACATAGCTAAAGAATGCTTTGTGGTTGTTCTTGGCCTGGAAGGCTAAACTTATCTCAAATTTGGCTTTGGTAGACTTTATTTGTCCTCTGAGTTTGTTTAGTTTGATGAGAGTGCTTTTATCCTGCTGGGTGCTGCACCTCCTAATTTTTGCTATGATTTTCTTCCTCCTGTTATACAGACGATTGATTTTGTGATTCCACCAGGGTGGCTTGTTTTTTGAGTTAGCTCTGTACTTCTTCCTGGTGGGTACAGCTACCTCTGTGCAGCTATTAACATGCTTGTACAGGGTTTCTGTGAACAGTTCTGCATAGTAAATATTCATTATCAAAGTAATAATAAAGTAAGACTAGAGGGTATCTTTACTGTTACTGTGATTTCACCATGAAGATCTGCTATTATAGATATCATACCCACAACTGTTCTGTTTTCTAGAGAATGTATCAGTGCTAACAATGAAATCATAATCATTTAGATTTAGAAATAAGTTTAACTCAATCTCGGTATTCCTATTGCATGTGAGTCTCATAGTGTCATGTGGCCCATGATTGATTATCATGCCAATGGTAAAAAAAGAAATCTTGCACTTACAGATAGGAATGAGATAAGGAAAACAGACTACCACAGAGAATGCACGTACTACAGCACATGTACTACATTGTGATATTATGGGAAAGCAAGCGCACTTCATTAAAGGACCTGCTTCAATGTTTTTAACCACAGAAAAGGGTGTAAAGGGTAGTTTAGGATATAGGAAAAAAGAGGTCGGCAATCAGAGGATCTTATACAAGAGAAACATGGAATGTAATAATGGGAATTAGGAGAGAGAGAGAGAGAGAGAGAGGAAGTGTATGTACACACACACACACACACACACACACACACACACACACACACACATATATGCATATTTGTGTGTGTGTGTGTGTGTGTGTGTGTGTGTGTGTGTATTTATTTATTTTACATTTGTTTACCGGGACAATCCAACTGGACATATGTCCATTTACAGTGGAGGCCTGGGGAGAAAAGCTCCACATTCAGTACAGAAAAACAAATAGTTGAACAATATGATAACAATATGATCATCTAAACAGAAGCAAAAAATTGACAATATATATTTGTGTGTGTGTGTGTGTGTGTGTGTGTGTGTGTGTGTGTGTGTGTGTGTGTGTGTGTGTGTGTGTGTGTGTGTGTATCAATATCTATCTATCTGTTGGGGGCAGGAGCCCATTTTTTTAAGAAGGTAAAAAAGGAAGCTAGGAAAGAGTGTAAGAGAAGGAAAAGATATGGTAAGAGTGTAAGGCTCACAAGCCGGAGCACACACACAAACATAAAACAGAGACAAAGACAAACAGAGAAGGTGCTGGCACAATGAAGAATGGTAATGTGGCTCTGGTTTGTCTCGACAAAAGTCTCTGAGCAGGTGAACCAAGATGTTTATCATGAGGAACATTTCTGAGATTCAAGAGAGTCAGGAAAACACTATTGTCTTGTTTTGACTTCTCAAGTAATTGCTCAGCACTTTGAACTGCATGTTCTGCCAAACGATTTGACTGTGGGTACTCAGGACTACTTGTGACATGAGTAAATTCCCATTCTTCAGCAAATCCTTTGAACTGTTGGCTTGCAAACTGCATGCCATTGTCAGAAATAACTTTGTATGGGCTACCATGTACAGCATAATTTATTTTTTTTATTTACATTTGTTAACCGGGTAGTGTCCGACTGGGCCAGTAGCCCATTTTCAGCAAAGACCTGGGGAGAAAAGCTCCAGACAAATTAACAATTACAAGCAAAACAGTTAATAAGAAAACAGTAGTTAATAAAGCAGAATACAACAGTACAGTAGTAAAAGTCACAGTCCAATAGTACAATAATTAAAGATGCTGTGGAAAAACAAACAGCTTTAGGAACATTATATTGCAATTTACAGCAATAAAAATACATTTATCAGAAGCTTGACTAGCAAACAAACAACTTCTAGTAGTTTGAGGTGAAGGAGAGTACAGAGCTGAGAAGACATTAGGAAAGTGTCATCCTGGTGAAGTGCAAGGGCAGATCTATTTGCTAGTGAGGTATTCTTTTGGGCTTATTTTGAAAGAAGAGATATTAGTGTTTGTTTGGATGAGCTGGGTTAGGGTGTTCCAGACCTTGGCTGTTTTATTGGAGTAGAGAGAGTCACCATAATAGATGTGTGACTGGGTAATTTTCACCAGTAATTTGTCAGAGGATCTAAGGGACCTGTGGTTAATGTTGGGTTGGACCAAGTTTGTGAGGGCAGGGCAGTTGTTGGGGTTGTGTAAGACTTTGTGGACAATGGTAACCTGCTTCAGAGTTAACAGATTGGGAAGTTCTAGCCAGTTGAAGTGCTGGAGAGAACAGCAATGATGTGGTTTGTGGGGGTGATTGGCTGCAAACCTAGCTATTTTGTTGTATCAGGATTCTAGATTATTAAGGTCAGTCTTGCATAGGTTGGTGAAAACATGTGAACAATAGAGGAGGGTAGATAGTAAGTGGGATCTAGAAGTGGCTAGTCTGGCTTGGTGAGTGAGGTAAGGTTTGGCCCTGTAGAGGGTGCCTAGTTTGGCATGGACTTTTTTGATTGTTATGGAGATGTGTGTATCAAATTTTAGTCTGTTGTCAATTGTAACTCCTAGGAGTTTGGTCTGAATAGTTGGGTCAATTTTTGTTCCATTGGAGGAGTTAATAGAGAGGGGTAGAGGGCCGAACTTGGGTGATTTGTTAGTGAAAATCATTAACTTGGTTTTATTTGGGGTTAGGATGAGTTGATGCTTGGAGAGGTATGTTTCTATGTCCAGGAAGGATTTTTGCATTTTATGTTGAAGTTCTTGGGGAGAAGGAGCCAACCAGATAAGTGAGGAGTTGGCTGCATATTGGATGATGGTTGCATGTTGGGTGGCAGAGTTTAGGTTATTGGTGAATATGCTAAAAAGGAGGGGCCCAAGTATGCATCCTTGGGGTACACCAGTATATACCGGCAGAAGAGGAGAGAGATTGTTTTCCCATTTAATAGCCTGTTGACGGTTTGACAGGTAGCTGTGGAACCATGTTAGTGATGATGACTTGAGACTGTAGTTTGCAAGTTTGTTGAGTGGCAATTGATGTGATACAGTGTCAAAGGCTTTTGACATATCTAGAAAAATTGCGGAGACCAATTGTCCTTCATTTTTGAGGTTTTGGATAGTATTGGTGAAGGTTATTAGAGCAGTGTTAGTACTGTGCTTGGGCCTGAAGCCGTGCTGTGAAGGGGATAGCAAGTTGCTAGTGGTTAGATGATTTAGAAGCTGTAAGTGGATACATTTTTCTAAGATTTTTGCTATGGGGAGAAGATGGCAACTGGTCGATAATTTGAGATTTCTCTAGAGGAACCTCCCATGTGAAGAGAAGTGATGTAAGAAATTTTCCAGAGGTGGGGGACATTCAGAGATGGAGCGGTTAATTAGGATAGCTATGGGGTAGGCTATGGATGGAGCAGCTATTTTCAGGAATTCATTGGGTAGTTGGTCTGCAGCAAGACAGCAGGGTTTTAGTTTACTTAGTACTTTTTTATATACATAGTCTGAATGGGTTTGAGGGTGAAAGAGTTTGTGTTTTCAGTGATGGGGGTACATTTATTGGGCAGTCTTGTTTGTTGTTTAGGATGGTGGTGATGGAGTTAATAAAATGGGAGTTAAATTGAGATGCTATGGGCTCAGAGATGTTACAAGTGGAGGGCACAGGGGTGGTGGTTTTTCCAGGGTTGAGGAGATAGTTGATGTTTTGCCACAACTTTTGTGGGTTGTTCTGGTATTTTTGTTGGGTGGATTGAAAGTAAGTTTTTTGTCATTGGAGATGTTTGTCTTTGCTTGATTTCTTAATTGTTGAAATATGGTAAAATCATTTTTATTTTTGGTGGAATGGTGATGTGACCAGGCTTTGTCCCTTTGTTTGATTAATGACTTGGTGTCATTAGCTAGCCATGGTAATTGTCTGGCTTTGGTATGAATTTTCCTTGTGGGGGCTAGATTATTTAAGATTTCAAGGAATTTATTATTGAAGTATTCTACTGCATGGTCAAGTTGTAGGGTTTTTAATGGGGACCAGTCACAATGCTGAAGTAGTAGATTGAATGTATCCCCGGATACATTTTTCTTGCTCTGGGTGTATTTGATTGGTATATATGCATGAGACTGAATTATTTTCCTAACTAGGAATGTGGGAGCATGGTTGCTTAGTGTGATAGGTAGGCAGCCAGCTTGGTGCCCCATGCTAGGCTTGTTGCTTAGTATCCAGGCAAGTATGGACTGTTTGTTAGAATGTCTGTCAGTGTGGGTGGGGTTGCTGATGGTTTGGGTGAAGTTGTACATGTTAATGAAGTTAGTGGGACAGGTAGAGGAGCAAGAAAGCCAGTCAAGGTTGAAGTCCCCTAGGATTATAGTTTCCTGGCTGAAAGAGGACACAGCCCAAGAGAGGAGGGATGCAATACTGAGAAGGTTGTTTCCAGGAGGTAGGTATACGGCAATAAAAATGATGGCTTTTTGAGGGTTAAGTTTCAGGTGTGAGACTAATATTTCTGCACTGGGGTTGTCTGGGGTAGTGCAATTTAGTTCTTCCACTGTATGAGTGTCTTTGAACATAATTGCTACATCACCACCTCTTTTGTTTGGTTTATCTTGTTTTATGATGTTGTAACCATTAGTTGTAATTCCAGACTCTTTGATATGGGGCTTTAGTCAGGTTTCAGTTATTATGGCTATGTATGGAGAGTAGGTGGCCAAGGTAGCATGGCATTCAGTTATTTTATTTAGGAGGCTTCTGAGGTTGAAATTTGTTATTAGTGGGTCTAAGTTGGAGGTTATGGGAAGTGAGGTACATGGAGGTAGGACATCATGAATTTGTATAACAGTAGTAGTGGTGGAGTCAGGAAGGTTGGAGTTGTTGGGAGAAGAGTTACAGTTAGGGCCAGGATTGGGATGGATGTCTGCCTGTAGTTTAATTTGTGTTAATGAGTGGAGTACTAAGTATTTAAGTTTTGCCATGAGTTGGTGATACCTGAATGTGGTTGGATGAGTGGAGCTGTTGTGTAAATGTTTGAAGTGGTATAGAAGAATGTTTCTGCAATGATACAGATGAGGGTTTATGAAGCTATAGGGTGTAAATGGAAGATGAGCTGTTGTGTCAGTATGTGTTGGGGAGTGGTAGTGCTGGGTATGATAGTTATGGAAGTTAGTGGCATTGTATGTGAGGTAGAGAAAGTATAAGAGTAGTGTGAGGAATGGTAAATGGTGATGGAGCACCATTATGGGAAGAGTAGAGGTGAATAGCCAGGTAAGGTGAGTAGAGTACTTGGGAGGTGAAACTGTGTAGAAGAATGGGATATAGGGTGGAGGGAGAGTTAATCATGGCAAAGATGGAATGCAGAATTGGTAATGTGGGTGGGGTTTGGAAGGGTGTGTGGAGAGTGGTGATAGGTAGATAGTGTAGGGGTGTGGCTGTTGTAGATATAAATTTAATGAAAGAGGAAGTGGGTGGCAATGGTGGTAGGGTAGGGGAGCAGAGTGAGCCTGAGTGGAGTGAGGGCGAGTAGACTGGGTTGGCCGAGGTCAAACAGAGAGTGGTTTGCAAAAACAATCAGTCAGAGAGCCAGGTAAGTGCAGTACAGTGTGTGGGGCAAGAGAGTGTTGGTGAGTGTTAGAATGCTAGGAAGAATCATGACGCATCATCTTAGTAATGACTATACTGGATGCTAGGTTAGGAAGTAAGTCAATTTTGAACCAACTGGAGTAAAAGTTTACTAACACCAAATAATGTTGACCATTCTACTTGAAGATATTGGTGGCTGCTGTTGACCAAGGTAGTTCCGGAATCTGGCGAAGCTGAAGGGGTTCCTTCTGTTGCTGTGGCTTTGTACTATTATACACCGAACAAGATGAAAGTGCTCTCTCAATGTCTTGTGACATAGAAGGCCAAAATAGTAGTCCTCTCACCCTTCTTTTGGTAGATTTGGTTCCTGGGTGACCACAATGCAAGATAGTAATGTAATCTGGTTACAAAGACTTTGGAACAATTGCTTTCAGGTATTTCATAATGATACCTTTGTCCGACAAAATCTCATCTCTGTATAGAAAATAAGGTCAAACTTCTTCTGGTAAACTAGATTGCTTTGACGGCCATTATTGATTGATAAAGTGGTCAAGCGTTTTTTGTAAAACTGGATCTTTGGCTGTGTGATCTCTCATTGAGATGTGTGGAAGAAAAATTTCTCACTTCCATGATTTCAAAAGCAAGACTCTCATTCTCATGCTGTTCTGTTTCTGGGTGATCTGGACAATGCATCAGCAAGATAAAGAAGTTTGCCTTTGTTGTAGATAAGATTGGAATTGCACTTTTGTAAACTCAGCATCATGCATTGCAGTCTGGCTGGAGCTGAATGTATAGGTTTTCTCAAGATAGTGACTAGAGGTTGGTGGTCTGTTTCAATCTGGATAGGTCTACCATAAACATAATCATGGAACTTTGAACATACAAACACAATTGCCAAAAGCTCTTTCTCAATCTGGGCATACTGCATCTCAGTTTGGGTAAAATTCTTGATGCACCGGCAACAGGTTGATTCTCTTGTAGAATAAGTGCACCAAGACCAAATTTCAAAGCATCACAGGAAAGTGTAACTGGTTTGTGAACATCATAGTATCTGAGAGATGGTGGACTAACAATTCTCTGTTTCAGGACATCAAATGCTCTTTGGTGTTGCTCTAACCAAGACCAGGATATATCTTTACATATCAGCTCTCTAAGTGGTGTTGAAAGTTGGCTCAAATCTGGAATGAACTTGCCTAAGTAGTTGACCATGCCAAGAAAATATTGCAGGGCTTGAACATTGTCTGGAGCTGGCATTTGAGAATGGCTGTTTGCTTTGAAAGGTCTGGATGTAGGCCTGTACTTATAAATAACTGACCAACTTAATTAACTTCTTGTAGCCTGAACTTGCATTTGTGTGGGTTGAGCTTAAGATTTACTTGACATGCCCTTACTAGAACTTTTCTGAGGTTTCTGTCATGTTCAGCTTCATCTTTACCTCCTACTAGTATGTTGTCTACTATGATAGCACAAGGATACCAAGAAAAAAGTTGTTCCATTGCACGTTGAAAGACTTCACTTGAAGAATTTATCCCACATGGCATTCTCAAAAATCTGTACCTGCCAAATGGAATACTAAACGTAGTGAGCAATGAGGATTTTTTGTCAAGCTGAATTTGTCAAAATGAAATCTTTGCATCTAGGACAGAAAAATAGGGGCATTTGGCATCAAGGCTGTGACTTCTTTGCTTCTGTGCATTGGATGATGAGGTCTTTTTAGTGCTTTGTTCGAATCTCATGGGTCTGTATATATTCTGATGTCATCTGAACTGTTTTTATGAGCTACCACCATGGAAGATACCCATTCATAGGTTCATAGGTTCATAGGTTCGTACTAGGCTATCTGCCCAAGGGCATTTATAAGCCTAGCCCATAGTTATTTGGCTTTCGCCACCCCTTTAGTTTGAATAAAACTATGCCTATTATTTTGCTGTGCCTCTGTCAAGCAGTGACACTGAAGTAATCCCTGGGGTATATCTGCGATCCCCCATCCATTGGTCAAGATTCCTCTTGAACAAGGCCAGCGAGGTGCTCTGCCTCACATGTACCGGGATTTTGTTCCACAGCATAGGGAGTCTCTGGGTGATGAATCTGTCCCTCCAGCACGTTCTATTAATAACCGTGTCAAGGTTTAAGTCTCCCGCCCTTGTGGTTCTGAGGGATCTAGATTTTTGAGGTGAAGCATATTCATCAAATCAGGGTTTGACATGGCCTTATATGTCAGGCACAGGTCTCCTCTGAGCAAGCGGTATGAGACTGAATAGAGCTGGAGTTCTTTCAGTCAGGCAGCATAAGACATATTTTTGAGACCCTTTATCCTTTTGGTGAGGAACTTTTGGGGCCTTTCCAGCTGCTGCAGGTGTCGGGTCAGATACATTCCGAATGGGGCATTGTACTCAATCATAGGTCTAATGAGTGATGAGTACAGGGGGACGATGACCTCCCTTGATCTAGATGTGAATCCCTTCATGATCAGGTGGGCAATGTAGAAGGTTTTCCTAACTACTTTAGCAACATGAGTGTCAAACGAAAGGCTACTGTCAACCTGGGTCCCCAGATCCCTGATGACTTCTTCTGTGCTCAGTGGATTGCCACCTATATGGTAGCTAGGGGTAACCTTGTTTTTCCCGAAGGGTATGACAATGCATTTCTTGGCATTTAACTTTAGGCCATGGCTCTGGCACCAGTTATCCGCTTCTGTGAGGCCCTTCTGAAGGATATCTGTGTCAGATGTGTTTTCAACTATGGCCCAGTTTGCAGTCATCTGCAAACTTTGTCAGCCATAACTCTCCTGTGTTTGCTTGTACTTCAGAAAAGTAGATGCCGAACAAGAGTGGACCCAGGACTGATCCCTGTGGGACACCACTTGTGACAGGCTTTGAGTCTGACATGGCTCCAGCAACTCTGACCCTGTGGGTTCTGTCACTTAGCCAGTTTGCAACCCATCTTGTGATGTATGGGTTTACATTCAAGCTGATGAGTTTTTCGATGATACCTGAGTGGGGTATTGTGTCGAAGGCCTTTGCCAGGTCAAGGTAGGCTGTATGGACTGCCTTTCCCTCATCAATGGCCTTGGTAACTGTCTCAAAGAAGTCAACCAAGTTTAAAAGGCATGATCTGCCTTTGACAAAGCCAAACTGGGTTGGATCCAAAGTCTGCAAGTTCCCTATGTCTTTATTTATGAGTTCCATTATGATCCTCTCCATGGCTTTGCAGATAAGGCTTGTCAAGCTAATGGGACGGTAATTTCCAGGGTCGGTGGAGGCACCGCCCTTGTGAAGTGGGACCACAGTCGCCGTGCGCCACTCCTTGGGTACGTATCCTGAGGTGAGGCTAAGATTAAACAGCTGTCCTAACTGCGGGTTTAATTCCTCATTGAGTTCGTGGAGCACACAGCCGGGGACACCATCCAGTCCCATGGATGCTGTGTTTTTTGCTTTGGAGAGAGCAGTTCTCACCTGGGTGTTGGAGATGTTTGGGGCTACAATCCTCTGGTATAGATATCCCTTCTTTGGGCGAGAAGTTTGCACTGAACCTGTCAGCCAGTATGTTGGCAATGTGTGTAGGTTTAGTAATCTTCACATCATTTTGAACTAATTCTGAGCATATCTGGGAGTTTCCTCCTAGGTTTCTAACATAGCTAAAGAAGGCCTTATGATTGTCTTTTGAGTCCTTGGCGATTTTTCTCTCAAAATTTGCCTTGGATGATTTATGAGAGCTCTTAGTTTTTTACTTATAATGATCAAAGGTGTCTTACCTTTCAAGGATTTTGCTCTATCTTGTAGTAGCTTCCTCCTTTTGTTGTAGAGCTTGTTTATGGCTGGGGTCCACCAGACTGGACGCTTGCCTTTGGTACAAAGAGTCTTAGTTTTGTTTGGGATTGCCTGATCCATGCAGTCCTGTAGGTGCTGGTAGAAGGCATTTGTAAGTGATTCAGCGGTTTGAGTAATGTTTACCACTGGCTCAGGGGCCTTAAAGGAGACCACATTAGTTTTAGAAGTGTGAAGTCGGCTTTTGAGAAGTTTTTCACTGTGGTCTTTTTATTTCAGGTGGGGCGGATGAGGACCTCCAGCGAGATTAGTTTATGATCTGATCTCACCAGTGAGGGGTATACTTCCGGTGTTGAACATTTTGATCCCATGTTCGTGATGATGAGATCAAGTATGTTTTTTCCTCTTGTGGGGATGGTGACTAGTTGTTCCATGGCATTTGAGTTTATGAACTCCAGGAACCTTTGGGCTAGAGTGTTTGGGCTTGAGTAGTGTTCCCAGTCTATATTAGGGTAGTTGAAGTCACCTAGTATGATGGTGTTTGGAGATACATTTATCCCCTCCATTGTTTTCAGGAAGGCCATGTGAGGTTCCTGAGTTTGAGAGGGTGGCCTGTAACATGCTACAAATTGCAGAGCAGTCTTGCCTATGGTTAATTGCACCTGGATGGTCTCCGATGCATCGTGCATTGCCACCAACCTTGAGGTGCGGGTGTCCTTTATGAATATGGACACCCCCCCTCCTTTCTTGGTGTTGTCCGGATTTTGGGGCCGGAACGCATGATATGAGGTGAAACCTGCTAGTGCTGGGGTGCTCTCAGGAGCCTTGAACCAGGTTTCTGTCACAGCACAGACATCGATGTTCTCCATACTGAGAAGGGCCTCGAGTGCGTGCATCTTGAGATTGAGACTTCTGGCATTGAGCAGCATTACCCTTAGTTTTTTACTTTTTGTGTTCTAGGGTGGTAGGTTTAGAATTTGAGCCTTGCCTAAAAAGGCACTATGGGGTGGCAAGAGCCTTTGCCAATATCCGAAGCCTAGGGTGACAGGTGCAAGCCGTCCCTTGCGAAGCAGCGTGGCTTGTCCAGCATGTCATCCCAGGCAGACAGACATTGGATCCCCTTTGAATGACACCAGAATTTAAGCCAATTATTAAAGCTGATCATCTTATCACTGTATTGTGGCCTCATTCTAGGTGAAGGTAGGATACTGCTCAAGGTCAGGGTCATACCTGCCTGGGCTACATAATCAGAGAGCTCCTCAATGTCTCTTTTCATGTAGTCCAAGGAGGAACGTCTCAGGTCGTTGACACCAGCATGGACAATGACTGAGTCGTACTTGTACCTGCTGTTGAGAGACCTGAGTGCTTGTGTTATGTGGCGGATTCTAGCGCCCGACAGGCAGCTTACTGTGACCTTCTCCTTACTCAGTCTGGTGAGCGGGACATCAGTGTGTCTGACTATGGAGTCACCTATGACAAGTATGTTTGGTGTTGTATTTGGCCTTAAGGGCAGTGACTGCTTTGCACACTGATTTTGTTGTTTATGTGTTGTTTGTGTGGTGTATTGAGTTTGCAGTTGCTTGGGTGTCTGCTTTGGAGGCCTCTGCTGTTTAGGTAAATTTTTACTCAGAGCCTCCGAGTATGTCTTAGTGTGTTTATGTGTTTGATTCAGTGGTGTGGTTGAGTTATGTGAGACTGGTATTGTGGTGTGTGTAGTTGCCTTCTCCTCCTGCCTGGTCTTGCCAGTCCTGAGTTGAGAGAGCTCAGCCTCCAGTCTGGCTAAATAGCTGCATCTCTCACAAGTGTTAGTGTTACGTGGGAGGAGGAGAGGGTTGTCCGTGTACATGAGACAATTGTAACATTGTCTCAGAATTCCCAGATTCACCAACTGGGCAGGAGAGGACGCCAGCATCTGACCCTTCGACATGCTAGAAAGAATTATGAGTTGGTATGAGACAGAAAAGTAGTGGGCTTAGCAGGGAAGTGGGCACTCCTGGGGATTTTGCTAGTGAGAGATTTGTATAATATAGGAGTGCTTGACCTGCAAAGAGAATGCTTATAAGACAAGGGATATGCTTATAAGACAAGTGCTGAGCTTTTTGAGAAGAAAAAGCTATTTGGAACAAGTGCTGCACTTTTTAGTGTAGGTGTAAACTGTTTAGGTTCCTAACAGAGCAGTTCTAAGGGAAAAATTGAAGAACAGACTTTCTGGAGCCAGAAAGAGTTTAACCTTGTTTAACCGGCGCTGCCCGATGCTGCTCTAGTGGCAACTCCGCTAAATCGCGCTAAAGCACGTTAAAGCGTGCTTGATAGCAGGGGCTGGAAAGAAGCAGGAATAGACCCAAAAGGGAAAATAAAACTACAGTTTCAAATCAGTAACCACCTCTACGGGGGGCAGGGAAGCTGCTCAATGTTAGTCACTGCCACTGATCAACAGAGAGACCCTCCTCCAGCCCAAGCAAAATGGCCTCACAGAAACTTTCAAACAGTTCAGGAACAGCAAGCCTGTAACTGAACTTTTTAACTCTCAGAAAAGTGGGAAAAAGCAAGATTTTTTTTTTTTGTTTTGTTTTTACAGAGATAGCAGAGGTTCACAAGTAATATCAAGTTATAACAGTGCAGTAAATGACCCCACACAAGAGTGCTAGGTCAAGGACAGAAAATATGCAAGTTTTAAGAAAAAAACGATTTAAAATTAAGTGCAAACACGAATTTCAGCAAACAGCTTTTGGTTGTGCTCTAAATACAGCTACTAATACAGAAATCAAGTTTAACAAGCCAGAAAATGCTCAAGCTAGGCAGCTATGCAGAAAAACTTAGCAAATAAACAGAGAAAAAATACTTAAAATCTCAAAAGTGGCTCCCTTCTTCTCTCAGCGTTTTTTCCTCTTGGAGGGTGCTTCACCAACAGCCAACAAGCCTGAAAAGACGCCCAAACCACGAGGCAACTGGGTTTTAAGAGAGGAAGATGAAGGAGTTATGGAAATGACCCCTAGTGGCCAATAAAACTACAGTTTCAAGTCATTTGGAGTTTCAACTGGACAAATCGCTCCTTGTCGCACCATTTTATCTAACTCAGCTTTGACTCTGTCCTGCATGGCTACTGGAACTTTATGTGCTGGCTTGATAACTGAACTGACCTCTGGGTCTAACTTCATGGAGTACACAACTGGAAGTTTGCCTAGTTTGTCTTTGAACAGAGAGTAGAAAATAGGTAGAAGAAATGTACTGGGCAAAATTAGAGTACTGGTCTTTTAAGCTAACATGGTGGACTTCCTTATTAAATGAAAGCAGTGCCATTTTCAAACTGTCTTTGAGCCCTAATAATGACTGGACGTGCCTCTTGATGACATAAAATAAGTTGCAGCTTCTTCCAGCAGAGTAACATGAAAGCACTACTGAGTCTTTGGTTTGAATTTCTTCACCTCCATAAGCAACAAGCTTTGCATACCTTGCCAAATCAAGCCTTTCACCTTTACACACTCTAGCAAATGTTTCTGCTGACATGACATTGCACTTGGAACCTGTTATCAAATTTGAGCTCTGCAGGTTTGCCATTTATCCAAACAGTACAAAATACTTCATTCTTTGCATTAAATCTACTGCACTGAGCATTTCATGAAGCACTGACACTATCAACATAAAGATAAAGGGTTGCCACTGTCTAACTGATCAACTCGTTTCTTAAAATGCTCCCTCTTAATGAAAGAATGCGGGCCTTTTGATTTATAAAACTTTTGAAGTGATTCCATTTATTGCATTTGTGGCACTGCTGACCAAAAGTTAAATATTTCTCCCTTTTAGATTCATGACTTCCACCACAATTACAGTAGTTGGCAATGCAACTAGGTTGGGGCCCATACTTTGAGTTTGCTGACTCACTCTTATGTTTCACTGAGACTGTGTGAACTCTGGAATTTGATAGAAAGTTCTGGGGTTTAGCAGTGAGTGCTGCAGGGGTTACAGTTGCTGCCATGTGCTTGGGCCTGTTTCTCTTAACCATGTGCTAAATACTATCAATATGAGCTTTATCACAGTGCCTTCTAGAGCTATTCCCATTTGTAAGCATATCTGTGTGCTTTTTTGTGAGCTCATATATCTGACAAATCTCAATGGCCTTACTCTAAGTTAAATCACTGTCACAAAGCAAAATCTTTCTCACAGCATCATCTTTTATACCACACACAAATCTGTCTTCTATCAACTCATCCATTAAGCCACCAAATCTGCAAATTTTAGCCTTATTTCTCAGGTCATTGTATATGCTGCAAATGTTTCACAAGGCTTTTGATCCCTTGTATAAAATAAGTGCCTTTCCACTGTAACATTCGTCTGGGGTTGCACGTCTCTAAATTTACGTTTTAAGCACTCTGGATCCTTCCTTGACTCAGCCGGTGTAACAATATGATGGTTTTCCACCTCTTCTGTACAGAAAGCAGGTGCATACACAAATGAATGTTCCCTTTCTATGGCTTCTGATCCAGCTAAATTAAGCAGAATAAATGCCTTTGTACAGTCATCTTTATCAGAAAATGCAGCCTTTATGAAAATGTCGTACTTTCACTGAAACACTCTCTGATTCTCAGCAATATTACTGTCAAACACAAGTGCACTGGGTTTTTGAAATCCATCTGCCATGCCCACAAAGTATGCACAAACACATTGAAAATATGGCCCATGTAATTATGCACAAACTGTGCTGTGAGCTTGGAATAACATTCAAATGTACAATGAACTTTTCAAAATACTTTACTTTGCAAAACAGGCTCTGTAATGGTTGTACTCTGTGAAATAGCTTTACTGTAACACTGCACAAACATGCGAACACTTTATATACTTTGGCTAACTCATATATCTTTGCTTAATACGAAAAATACATGCTTTGCAAAAATGCGGTCGTTTTCCCTTATTTTATTCATTTTATGCAGTTCGGACTTTATTTCAAACATTTTCTGTAGTAATTTGAATATTTTTATCAGTATTGTACATATCTATTTAAGCAAATATTTAGAATGTTCTGTATGCCTCGTTTCATATTAGGTGAAAAGGAAATAGTGCTGAGCAAGTTTTAATATTTGAAATTTGTTTCTGACCTGTTTTGTGAAGTTTGCACATTTTAGGGATAATATATTCCTCCAGTTCTAAGCAAGTGCCTTTAGTCATTTTAGCCATGCCGCCTGTAACTTCATGCTCTTTGGATATGCCGGTTCTGATTTCATGCCCTTTAGACATGCCACTTCTGACACTATGTCGCTCATTTATCTATTAACACATATGACAAGAAGGCTGGGGTTTTTGTTTAGATACTTTAATACATAGAATCACATCAGGATGGATAGTAGCATCATTAAATATGAACAAACTAGTTAACAGACAGACCTTGCATACATACATGTTCACATCTCAATAACTAGCTACAAAATGGCAGTCTAGCTTGCACATGCTCAGTATTTATACACTTGTGCAAGCCCTTGGAAAGCTTCTTAAAGGTATATACACATATACTGATCTACAGCTACTTCCCAAATAGAAAATAATTTCCATTAGCTGTGATAAATCATATCAAGCTCCTGGGAAGCTGACATAATCTCAACAACCATATTGGCAAGCCTGGCATCTCTGGCTATGGTCAAAACTGGAGAAACCAAGTGGTTAGCTTCATGGTAGTCTGGTCCAGAAGAGGCAATCTGAATGGGAGAGATAGAAGATCTGGATACTAATTCAGCATCCAAGGAGTATGTACTTGGAGAGGCCACAGGAAGGAGAACTATGTTTGTCAGGGCCAGAAGGGAGTAATGAGGATTACTTTAGCCTTGTGCTGTCTAGTTTTCTGAATGAATTTGATCATGAGTGGTAATGGGGAGAAAGCATAAAGGAGGCCTGGGAGCCAATTGTGGACCAGATCATCCCTTGGTAATTGACCTGTGGAGGGATCAGGGTAAAGTAACTTCTGCACTTGTTGTTGAGGTAGGGGGTAAATAGGTCACTGCAAGGTTGGTCCCAGTGGTGAAAAATTACATCTGCTACGGGTGGATTGTGGGAGCACTTATAATGAGTTAGAATAGTCCTGCTCAGTTTGTCTGCCAGAACATTGGAAGACCCCAGGATGTGCATTGCTATCATTAAACAGTGTGAAGACATCACCAAATGCCAACCTCTCATGTCCTGTCAACACAGGAGGTAAGAATGGGTTCCTTCTTGCTTGTTGAGTTGATGTACCATATAACTGCCATGCTGTCTGTCTGTTTGGAAATCACACCCCTAGGGAGGACATCCTGAAATAAATGCAACATTAGGAGAACTGCCCTCATCTCTAAGCCACTTATGTGAAGGTTGGCCTCTAAGGTTGGCCATGTGCTTTGGATTATCCTCCCCCTCCCCCCAGTTTAGAAGGGATGCATGTGTAGTTACTACTTGTAAAGCACAGTGTGTGATATGTCTTTAAGAAGCATAGCAAGTGATGAACGTGCATATATAAATAGCAGGCACGTGTTGTACCTAGTGCCATTTTGAAAGTGCAACCAAAGAGTAAGCAGCGAGAATGAATGTAGTTAGTTTGTATATAAGTTACCTAAGTTGAAGTAAATAGCTATAACCGTAATGTGTTTGTACATAATAAAGTTGCTTGAACAGAACCCACAAAAATTTGTCTATTACATCATAACCACACACGAGCAACATGGTGTCAGAACTGGGATTCCACAAATTGATATTCAGAGCCACGAGGTGCAGAGATATCAGTAAAGGTAAACTAAGAGAAATAAGCATGAAAAAGAGCCAGAAAAGAACCAAAGGTAATGAAAACTTGCACGAACAGTTGACTTTATAAAAAAAAGATAAAACGGAGCATTACAAGGGCACAAACCACATTATTAAACAAGCGAGAGGCCCAAAAGGTTTGTTAATTTAGCAAAATGTTTAAGATTAAGATATTTGACAAAACGAGTATATTTAAAGCAAATTGAGTATGTTTAAAGTGAAATTAATGTGTTTAAAGCAAAACAAGCATGTTTAGAGTAAAATGAGCACAAGAAGAGTACAATGGGCATGAAAAGAGATTACATGACCAAAACAAATATAACAAGGGTAAAAAGGGCACATTAAACATAAATAAAGCAAGGCGACTGCATGTTTTAGCAAAGTGCTGTGTTTTGGTATAACTATGACTTTGTATTGTATGAAGGGCAAAACTAGAGTTATTCGTAGTATCTCAAAGTGTGTAAAAGTGCTTACAGAGTGTGCTTATTGCTGTGCATGTATTCTGAAGAGTTTATCTGTGTGCAAAGTGCAACTATTTTGTAAAGGTATAGTCAAAGTACAGCCATTTCAAAAAGTTTCTTGTGCTGGGTGTGTCTATTCACAAAGTACTACCATTACAAGGTGCTTCTAGCACTGTAAAAAATTATCTAGCAAAGTACTGTCATTTTGGGAAGTTTCAGTCTGCCGTGTACTGTTTATTTACAAAGTGCAGTTAATTTGAAATGTATCTTGCTCTGAACTCCTTCTGCCCAGTTCATTTGCACAGTTCAGTTATTTGAAATGTTTCTTAAAATGATAAATGACTTTTGCTGTACCACAGTTTCAAGAGTGTTAAAGTGCCAGAGAGACTTGTTTCACAAACATCAGTTATTCAGAGGCTTGTTGTGCCATTGTGCAAAGTTACAAACACTGTCATAAATTTCTGGCATATGTGTATGTGTATGTGTATTTGTGTGTAATTGCAAAGCCCCTCACTGGTATGTGTTAATATGGCAGATGGATTTCGAAAGCCCTCACCACCTGTATTTAATCAGAATATTGCAGAGAACTGGAGAATATTTGAGCAAGAGTATATTTTTATACAAGCACCTTATTCTGTCAAAGATGCATGCAACACGGCATTCATTTTGTTATACCTAGCTGGGTCAGAGGCCATTTAAAGAGAATGGTCATTTGTGTATGGAGGTGAACCAGCAGTACATGAGGGAGAAGGTGAAAATCATCATATTATTGTACAGGCCGAATCAAGGGAAGACCCCAAGTGCTTGAAGCGCAAATTCAGAGAAATGTGCAACCCCCAGACAGATATTACATTAAAGTGGCATTTTGTTTACACAAGAGATCAGAAACCAGGGGAAACGTTTGCAGCTTAGATTACTGCCATGAGAAACAAAGCTAAAACTGTGTCGGTTTGCTGACTTAAAAGATGAGTTAATAAAGGACAGGCTTATGTGTGTGTGTGTGTGTTAACAGTGCTGCTGTGAGAAAGATTTTGGTTTGTGACAGTGATTTAATGTTGAGTAAAGCCACTGAAATTTGTCAAATCCATGAAGTTACAGAAAGACACAAAAGTATGCTTGCAAGTGACAAGAGCATGATTTCAGCAGTCTCCAGAGCAAATGTAGATAGTATGCAACACAGGGCAAAGGGAAGCAGGCCTAAGGGCATGGCAGCCACAGCCCCTGCTGGTTCACCAAGGAAATCACAGTTTCCAGCAAGTTCTAAGAAAGCAAAATGCTCAGTGCAGTGCAAGCATGAGTCAGAAAAACCCAAATCCAGCTTTATTTGGTCATCAATGCCACAAGTGTAAAACATTTAACCATTTTCATAAGTTTTGCAAATCAAGTAAGCCTCAATCAGTTATAAAAAAGAGTCACTCAGAAAAGCAAATTGATCAAGTAGACTGCAGCTCTACTTTCTATGTAGATGGTGTATCAGTAATGGGTGACAGGGTCAATACAGTGTATTTATTGGTAAGGAACAAAGTATTTTGTACTGTCCAGATCAATGGTAAATCCACTGAGCTCAAAGTAGACACTGGTTCAAAGTGTAATGTTATATCAGCAGACACATTTGCTAATGTGAGAACTAACGAGCAACTGAATGTGGCTAGTAGTGTGAAATGTGTTGCTTATGGAGGTGGAGAAATTCAAACCAAAAGCTCAGTAGTACTTTCATGCTATTTGGCTAAGAACTGTTACAGCGTGTTATTATATGTAGTTCAAAGACCTGTGCAGTCATTACTGGGTCTCAGAGACAGTTTGAAAATGAATATGCTTTCTTTTACCAAAGAAGTTAATCATATAAGCGCATATCCTAGTTCCAATTTTTCGGAAGCCATTTTCTCAGAGTATACTGATGTTTTTGATGACAAGTTGGGCAGACTTCCAGTTGTGTATTCTATGAATTTAGACCCAGAAGTCAGTCCAGTAGTCAGACCAGCGAGAAACATTCCAATAACTATGCAAGATAAAGTCAAGGCTCAGATGGATAAAATGATGCAGCAAGGTGTAATTTGTCCAGCTACTAGAACCAACTGAATGGGTTTCGTCCATGGTAGCAGCCCACAAGAAAGGCTCAGATGAAATCAAAATATGTATTGACCCAAGAGATTTGAACAAAGCATTAAAGAGACCGCATAATCCAATGTGTACAGTTGAAGAGGCTGTAGCCTTAATACTAAATGCCACTATTTTTTTCTGTCTCGGATGCAAAAAATTCATTTTGGCAAATGATAAAAGTTCATTTTGGCAAGTGATGCTTGATTGCAAATCCTCATTACTGACCACTTTTGGTACCCCGTTTGGCAGACATAGATTCCTGAGGATGGCATTTGGAATAAATTCTGCAAGTGAAGTCTTCCAGCATGCAGTGGAGCAATTTTTTTTTTAGGTTATCCTTGTGCCATAATAGTAGATGATTTATTGGTTTGAGGCAATGTTGAATCAGAGCACGACAGAAACCTTAAGAGAGTTCTAGACAGAGCATGTGAAGTGAACCTAAAGCTCGATCCTCTCAAGTACAAATTCAGGATACCAGAAGTTACATATGTAGGTCATTTACTTGCAAGCACTGGCCTAAGTCCAGACCTGTCTAAGCAAGCAGCTATCCTTGAGATGTCACCACCAGATAATATTCAAGGTCTACAATGTTTCCTTGACATGGTCAACTATCTAGGCAAGTTTATACCAGAATTCGGTGAGTCAACAGCACCTTTAACAGAACTAACGTGCAAAAATGTTACATGGTCTTGGTTGAAACAGCACCAGAAGGCATTTGAAAACCTTAAACAGAAAATTGCCACCCCACCTACATTAAGATACTATGAGGTCAATAAACCAGTCACTCTTTCCTGTGGTGCTACAAAATTTGATCTTGGTGCAGTTATTCTTCAGGAAGGCAGACCAGTAACCTATGCATCTAGAACACTTACCCAAACTGAGATGCAGTATGCTCAAATTGAGAAAGAACTTTTGACAATAGTATTTGCATGTTCAAAGTTTCATGATTATATATCTATGGTCAAGCTATTCAAATTGAAACTGATCACCAACCTCTAGTTACTACTCTAAAGAACCTATGCATTCAGTGCCAGCAAGATTACAAAGAATGATGCTAAAATTGCTTCAACTTCAAAATGGTCTATACAAAAGGCAAACTTCTTTATCTGGCTGATACCTTATCCAGATCACCCAGAAATACAACAGAACAGCTTGATGCAGAGAATTTTGACTTTGACGTAATGTCAGTGTATAATTTTCTACTATGAGACTTGATGAGGTGAGAGATCATACAAACACTGATCCAATTTTGCAAAAACTCATCCACTACATTAATGTTGGATGGCCGTCAAAGCAAGCTAGTGTACTACCTGAAGTGCAAACTTATTTTCCTTACAGAGATGGGATGCTGATGGAAGATGACATTATTTTCAAAGGTCCTAAAATTGTTGTTCCTGCTTCCTTGTAACATGAATTTAACTAGATTTTGCATCGTGATCACCCAGGTTCTGACTCTACCAAAAGAAGGGCAAGAAAACTAGTATTTTGGCCTTCACTAGTGAAAGACATTGATAAAGTACTTTCTTCTTGTTCAGTATGCAGTAGTACTAAACCGCATTTGCAAAGAGAACCACTTCAGCTTTGTCAAGTTCCTGAACTATCTTGGTTAGCAGCTGTCACTGTCATAATCGAGTGGAACAATCAGTATTACTTAGTATTGGTAGACTCTTATTCAAACTGGTTTGAGATTGACTTAATACATAATCTAATATCCACTGTTGTTATAACCAAATTGAAACACCATTTCTCAGTGCATGGTAGCCCACTCAGTTATTTCGGACAATGGTACTCAATTTATTAGTTAGTTATTTCAGAAATTTGCAATAGAATGGAACTTTGTACATATTACTAGTAGTCCAGAACATCCACAGTCAAATGGACTAGCTGAACGTGCAGTGCAGAGTACAAAGCAATTACTTGAAAGGTCAAAGCGCGACAATACTAATGTCTTCTTGAATCTACTTAATCTCAGAAATATAGCCCGTGATGATATACTTGGCTTGCCTGCTCAGAGACTTCTATCCAGTCAAACCAGAACGGTTCCCTATTATATTAGCGAATGCACTGAATTGTGAATGCTGTTTAGTCGAACATCATTACACAAAATGGCAAAACACCAAAAGCACAGAACAGCAACTTTTCTCCTAGAGAAAAAAAAAATCACTGGGTTGTTTTTGGGACTTTGCCATTTCCTCCACTGTGGTGCGATCTCAGAGTTGGTATATTTAAGTAGGGGGCACAGCCCCCCACATCGGGGGGTGTGGGGGTGAAAGCCCTCCACTTTATTTTGTGCTTGGATTTTTTTTCTTTTATTTTTACGGATCAGCGATTTGTTTTCCCTGGGAAAAAAATCGCTGATCCGTGTGTTCGACATTTTGGGTTTTCAAGGATTATGGGTCGATTATATAGCATTCACAATTCAGTGCATTTGCTAATATAATATAAATCCAACCAGAACAAAATTGTCTATTAGTTCAGCCCAATTATTCAAGAAGTGTTTTATCCAGAAGTCCAGTTATAATAAATCAAGCAGATTTCTTTGTCCGTTGAAAGAAGGAGAGACATTGAGGATACAAATGGCGAAAGGTTTTGACTGGATTAGTCAAGTAACAAGTATATGTACTGAGCCGAGATCCTACTTTGTAGAATCCGAGGGTGTGGAGTACAGGAGAAACTTCAGACATCTCCTTCCTGTGCCAGAATTGTTATCATAGCATATCGACTCTAGATCTCAGAACAATCCATACATTGTTCCTGTTCCAGAAAGTGTTGTATCATCTAATTCTAGTCTTCAGGATGTTCCCGATATTCCTAAGGTCGAACACTCAGAAGAAACAGTTCCAATTGCTAAGTCTAATTCCCAGTTTTACATCACATGATTTGGTTGCATGTCCAGATGGATGTGAGACACACGGCAACTTGGATATAACTGTATATATGCACATAGTTTTGTATAATGAATGACAAAAAGCTACTTGTGCTATTTGCATATTAACTGATATTCTCTGTATCTCATATTCTAAAAAGAGAGAGGATGTAGAGCACAGTGTGTGATGTGTCTTTAAGAAGCATAGCAAGGGATGAACGTGCATATATAAATAGCAGGCATATGTTGTACCTAGTGCCATTTTGAAAGTGCAGCCAGAGAGTAAGCATGTGAGAATAAATGTAGTTAGTTTGTACATAAGTTACCTAAGTTGAAGTTAATAGCTATAACCATAATGTGTTTGTACATAATAAAGCTGCCTGAACAGAACCCACAAAGACTCTATTACATCGTGACCACACACACGAGCGACACTACTGATGCCATCAGATCTGTGTGAAAGATTCATCGTTGGTTACTGAAGGTGAGGGTATCCACCAAGTGATGTGTTGCCTGCAAACCCTTGTGAGTTGAATCTTTAGATGTAATGGGTGAAAATTATGAGGCCACTACACTGCTAGAATCTACTGAAGTATTCTCATATAGTAGTGAGCCATCTTAATCATTAAAATTGTGGAAGCCATTAGACCTAATAGATGCAGGACCAATCTTACTGGAAGGAAAGGATGATGGATCACCTGTGTGGCCATCAGATGCAAAGATAAAACCCTGTGGTGGGGAAGACTGATGATTTACAGGGTTGTGTTGAGGTGGCATCTAATGAATTCTATTTGTTGGGTTGGTAATAACCAACACTTGTGGAAACTTACTGTTATACTCGGGTCTAAATGATGTAACAGCATATGCTTGGATGTACAGTCAAGTGACAATCATCAAGGTAGGGGAAGACTTGGATCCCTAGAAGATGGAAGCACACCGCTACCACTGCCACTATCTTGGTGAGCACCGGAGGGGGGGGGGGGCTCTGCTGAGACTGAAAGGCAGAGCTTTGAACTGATAGTAATTGGATCCCAGCCAGAAACAGAGGAATCTTCTGGAGTGCTTCTCTGTTTTCACATGATAGTAAGTGCCTGCAGATCTAATGAGCACATCCATTCCTACTTCCTCAGAAAAGGCAATATGGACTGAACTGTGACCATCCACAATTTTGTCTGTTTTGTGAATTGGTTCAGGCAACTGAGATCCAAAACCGGTTTAAGGTCCTCCATTTTCTTTGTTACTAAAAAGAACTTTGAGTAGACTCCAGATTCTAACTGGTTAGGGGACCAGTTGGATGAATCTTTTTTTATATCAGCTTGGAAATTTCTATTGCTGCCAGTTCCCATTAACCGGGTGTAACGTTGGGAGAATCCTAATAACAGCTCTGTGACTTACAAAGCTACATCTTTTTCCCAGCCTTCTGATTCCTGGAGTTGGATTTTTTGGGAGTGGAAAAATGGATGTCCACTGCAGAGAGAGCCTTACCATCCTGCTGGTTCCTGGTCAATGTGTCTTTAATTCTGGGCCTGAAAAGTATGGAACCATCATATGGGGCATTGATGAAGGATGTCTTGAAGCCTTCCATGAAATCACAAAGACTCATTCAGGTATGCCATCTTACTGTAAGCCCTGTGCCTGCTGCTGTGGCCGAGCTATCAGCTGCCTTTGAAATAAGTTGCATAGCTATGTTAGAGGTTGACTGCAGAGTAGAAAGCAGGGAATCCACTGTCTTTTGGATATCTGCAGGCAAAACTCCAGAAAGAGACTTGGAAAGATCCTTAGCCAAGTCTCTGAAATCGGATGACATAAGCCAAATAATTCAGTGACCTAAGGGCAATGGTCTCTGATGAATAAGTCCACTTACCAAATCTGTTCAAGGCCTAGACTCCCTATTAGGGGGATGGACAGAGGAACTCTCCTCAGATAATTCCTTTTTGATGGCTGCTGCTACAACCATCGCATATACTGGTTGACCTTTGCTCTAATGCTTCTTGTCATTTGGAGCTGCTAAAATCCTATCTGGTTTCTTGAGTATTGGCTCAAATACATATGGGTTCTTCCAAGCCTATTGTGCCATAAGATCGATAACTGGGTCAATGGGTGGTATTATCCAGGATGTTGTTGATTCTGAAGAGAAGGCTTCTAAAGATACAGATTTGTCTAGTGAGGAATCTTTGGTGGACCACCCCCTCTCTCTGTTTCATAAGTTCAAGGATTTCAGCAAAGTTGACATCTTTCAAAAGGACTGATGGGATCCCTTACCCTTATCCAAGTCTGTATCCTCTGTTAAAGACTCCAGTGAGGAGTCTATGTACTTTTGCTTGCATGTCTGTTTCTTGTGAACTGGTTTTGTTGGGAGGTCAGATGGTTCAGAATCAGACTGGGAGCTGACATAGCAAGTGATTTCAGAAACCTGAGATCCCGGCTGTCCCTGTCTGGCAAGATCATGAGAAGATGACATTGCAAGGTCTAAATGGGGTTTGGGGGGAACCAAGCTAGGAGAAAGTGCTTTAAAATGCCTAAAACCCTTTCAAAAACTTCAAAAGCCAAGGCTGCTACTGGAGCTGAAGAGGAGAGAGAATACCCACGACCCCAACAAGCCCCAGCCCTGAAGCTGACTTTGGACTGAGCTGTCTAGTGCCAAAGTGCCAAGGGGAAGAAACCTCTCCAAGAATCTCAGAGTCAATCTGTACCCTTGGTACCTAGCACCAATGTCATGACTCTAAGTCCATTCTTGATCTGAAGATACTGGAGTTGAGAAGAATAGGGAAGCTGTCAGTGTTAAGGTAGATTGTACTATTAGCACTGTCTGAGGCACTTTGGGATTAATAGGATCCAAACCTGTCAGAGCCAAAGGATGGACAGCAACATACGAAATGATTGGAGGGGTAGAATGACCAATACCCGATATGTCCCCAGGGGATGGTACTGCCAGAACCCCAAGCTGGATCTGCATTCTCAGGAACTTTCTCATCATTCTGTTGATTTCATATTCTGTTAAGCACAGAGATGATTGCGTAGAAGAGGCCACAGATGAAGGCCTGGAATATCTCCTTTTGTGAAGAATTGGAGAATGTACTCTTGGGCTCACTGTTTCCAGCAACTACCAGGGCTGAGGAGAGGAAGGACAGGTCCAATATACTGCTGGCTCCAACCTCCAGCCAGCTTTTGGTTGGGGTCCAACTGGCAATGACAGATCCAAGGAGCATTTAGTGGTCGAATAAGGAGACTCGTCTTTTTCTTTTTCCTTTTCCTTGTCTTTGTCTTTGTCCTTTTCTTGAGGATTTTCACTAGACTTTGCTCTGTTCTATTTCTTGGCAGAAGAAACAGAAGAGGAAGGCCAAGGCAATGAAGACCCTGTCTATGGAAGAAGGAGACCTTTCACCACTAACTTATCACAGTGAGCTTAAACATCCCTAGAGCTAAATGAAGCACAAGACTGGCAATCTGCATCCAAATGAGCAGCTCCCAAGCAGTAGACTCATAATGTGCGAGAATATTGAGGGGGGAGCTTATGACCGCACTCAGAGCATTTTTTTAAAGGCTTAAGACTCAGCCATTATCAAACACTGCTTTAAAATACACAGCAAGTTAACAATTCTGTACTAAGCTACTGCTCTGTATTTTAGCAAACACTATAACTCATTAAATTTGTTAGAAAAGTTTCTACAACTACTAACACTTACTAAATTTACTAGAAAATTCTACCTAAAATACTACCCAACAACACATATAAAAACACTGTTGTTACAGGTCCAATAAACTACAGAGAGTATTCTCTCTGTAGGAGGAGGAGCACTAAAGAAAACTAATATAACTATACTAATCTAAGCTATTAATCTATATTAACAGCAAAAAAACTACAACAATTTCTGCAAAGGATATGAGAGCTCTCACAACATGTCTGAAGTCCTCAGGTGGCAAATGAGATCTAGAGTAGTAGGATGGAGTTTAGGGAATTATGGGTAGGGAAGGAGTTAGAGTCCTGGAACCATGGGAGCTTCAAATTCAGTGCCAAGGTCAGATATGGTCAGATCTGACATCCCATGTGTTGAATCAGATGAAAATAGACAACACCGTGTGTGTGTGTGTGTGTGTGTGTGTGTGTGTGTGTGTGTGTGTGTGTGTGTGTGTGTTTGTGTGTGTGTCTGTGTAGCTGCATGATACACTCTGAAGCAGAAAAGCACCTTTTCCTCCCAGTTAGGAAGGCATGTGCTGTATTTTTGATGTACCTGTGCCGTCAATAGTCTCCTCTCTGAATGTGAAAGTATTGTACCTGTCTGTAGTTATAGTCATAGTAACATCCATAGGTAAACCTGTATTCTATAAAAGCCAAGAGAAGATCAAGCAGTGACAGTCATAATACTGATGGTACACATCAGTGAAGTACTATAGAAAGCCATTGCCAGAGGACAGCAGCTTCAAATGGTATCTGTTCACTGTCCCCTTTTTTGGGAGTAACAATACCATAAAGACACAAACCCTGTCCATGGTTATGCACTATACAGTCTACAAATATTAAGGCCATATACATGCACCACAAAGACACCCCATAGATTGTATTACAGGGTATATGACAGTTATGGATGCAATTATCCTCATACAGTTTCCTTTTCCTTTCAAAGCAGGATGACCAGGTGCAGGAAACAAAGAAACTGCAAGTCCTTCCATGCTGAGAATGATATTTTGTTGCAGGTTGTCCAGCTCCTTGACTGATGCATAATCAGCCATGATAAATCTGACTCTTTTGGGACTGTACCTGGAAGGATGCTATAATTGACATCAGTGCTGTTAGAGGTCAAGGTAGAAATTACAGGTAAGTGAGACATCTGGCTACTGACATGAGTGGTGCTGCAAAAGCTAATGCAGCTCATCTGGTACAGGAACTGAGAGCAAGGGAAGGTGGCCCATTAACCAATACCCTTTTTAGAGACAGAGAAGCTTCTTGACTCTTTGCATTAGGGATTCTGATTCACCCAGACACCATGGTAGAATCCTGGATACAGGAGATGATCATGAACACCCACCAAGAATATCCATGGGAGATGTGATGCAGTATCACATCTTTCTACAGGAACATCAGAGCTTCAGATACAGAGAGCACTAGCATATGGTATGTTATCTAGTATTCTGTCCTACAACTACAGAAAAGAACATTCATTCATTCATTCATTCATTCATTCACTGGGATTCATGTAATGCTGACGGGTCTTGCTTACTGTGAGCAGTTTCCTTTGGTGTCTTTATAGGTGACATTTTATCAGTCTATTTTATATATTTGAACGCTTAAATGTTCAAATCATTAAAGATCGAACTTTAGTGATCGAACATTTAAGTGTTCGAATATATTAAAAATTAATATTTAATAAAAATAATAAGTAAAAGTAAAGGGTTTAAGCAGGGGGCAAGCCCCCCTGCACCCCCCACTACTTAAATATACCAACTCCGAGATCTCACTTCAGTGTGGTACAGTGCGGAAATGGAAAATCTCCCATTCCCTACAATGTAGCGTGATCTTGGAGTTGGTATATTTAAGTAGCAGGGGTGTGGGGGTTGCAGGGGGGCTTGCACCCCTGCTTACACCCTTTAGTTTTACTTTCTTTTGTTTAGTTTTTTTTTTTTTAATTTTTTAATATATTCGAACATTTAAATGTTCGATCACTAAAGTTTGATCTTTAGTGATTCCAACATTTAAGCGTTCGAATATATAGAATAGACCCACATTTTATAAGGGTGTTCCATGGATATACCACTACTTGATGTCAGAAATTACTCATATTCTGATAATGATGTCAGTCAAAATGTGGCATGCCTAGGGGTCACAGTGTCAATGTTTGAGACAAACAATGTAGAATACAGATTCCCACTTCAGTCAGTGAACATAGACTCTTTGCCTGTGAAACCCATTCCAGACACATGAGAGGAAACAGAAGGACAGGCATGCATGTACAGGTCTACCTCCCCCTAAAGCACAGCCTCCCCAAGTTACCTCAAACACCACTGAACATGAGGAAGATGGATGGCTGTGCATTGCATGAGTACCTTCCCCCCATCCATGTTAGCTGTTGCAATGTCCGCTACCCAGTGAATGTACAGGGCCATTATACTAAAAACAACATAGACTTGCTAAGGTGGTAGATGTTTTAGAAAGTGTGCATGATGACATCTGGGAGTGCACATCTCCCATGTGTGACATCCTGAATATGCTGTGTAGGGAGGTTGCATGAAGCAGGTCTCCTTGGACACACAGGCATAATAGCAGCCAAGCCTTCTAAGGCTGGTCTACCTCTGACTTCAGCAGTGATAGTCACTCTGGAAGAGGAATCATGGTTAAGCATACACAGTGCCACCACTTTTGTTGTATCATTCAATGGGGAGAAGAGAAGAGTATGACGTTATGACATAGATATCCACCTGTCCACCATGGTGATTCATGGTTTCAGCTATAGCTTTTGTTTACTAAGCACTCCTTCCTCCAGACATTGTCTAGATTGAGCCTGTGACACCCTACAGGTGAGTGTGTTCCCATGGATGGAATAGTGTACATCTTGTGTTGTCCTGGACCTGTCTAAGATCTGTCCACACTACTGCACCATCTGGTGAAGCTGTGTCCCAGCATACACATTCACAAGGTCCAGCTCTATACACACACACACACACACACACACACACACACACACACACACACACACACACACACACACACACAGAGCGCTCTGCTGATGACACTTGATAATGAGGCCCTCCCCATCTGTGCATATGATGATAACTGTGCCCTGTTCTCTGTATTCTGTTACGTGGGTAACTTATAGCTGATGCACATTCTGGCCAGACTACATATGGAGTAGCACAACGTGGGTGAAGGTTTGCATGTATCACTTTTTATTTCCTGTAGACAGTTTTAGTTTGTCCCATAGTTAGGAATAAATGCTGTCTCTTAGCCAGTGCCATGGTATACTGCAACTGCCTTTGTCTGACATAGTCCTGTCTTGCAGCTGGCTCCTCCACTGGCTGTTCATCAGGCTCCTCTTTGACTGCTAGGTATGGGACTTCTTCCTCTTGAATTTGCCTGCCCTGCTGTAACTACTTATTTACAATGATGTTATGCAACACAGCATAACATCATTGTAAATAATGTTACCCTGTACATTACATACCACTTGGCAGTTGATGGAGTGAAAACCCTTGTGGTTAATATACTTTCTTCTCTGTTCTCCGGGTG